>NC_056743.1:837756918-837849418 GCF_019279795.1 Protopterus annectens
TTCGCCATCAGTGGGTTAGAGCAATGCACTGGCTGGGTTAGAGCAATGCACTGGTTTGGGAGTAACATTTTTAAGCAGCAGCAGCAACCTCTCCCCTCTAGTTTTATACAACCACAACACTTAAGAGAAAGACTTCTAGGATGTTTTGGTCACAAATTCATAACTTAACCATGTAGAAAGAAATGCCTAATAACAATGCTGTAGTCCTGAAAGGTATGCATACAGCTATTCTAAGTCAGAATTGTACCTTGGGATTCTGCTGCTTAAAGCATTATCTGCATTATCAAAACACTGCGTGCAGTTAATAAAGCAGTCCTGAGGTCTAATGTACTGGGCTGCTTCCGAAAGAACCCTCTATCTTAATCTGAAGGGCACCAATTTAAACATGAGTTGTGTAAACAAGTATTAATAGACCTTATAATAAATCTTTTCTTTTCCTTAGTGTGAAATTAAAAAAGACGAGTTTCTTACTTATGACAGAAAAAAATGCTTTGATGTACATGATAAAGCCTGAAAAAGACTGTAAGACCACAATAAAATTCATAACATGTGAAAGAGTATTAGCAAGGTTAAAGGGCAATGTCAGTTCCTCCTTCAGCATTTGCAGGCTTTTTAAGCCATTTTGATAATTCACCACCTATTACATTTGAAGCACAAATATAGACAGCATGATGGTAAATGGGTCCATGATTTTTATCACAGTAGAAAGTTGAGACTGCACAAGACAGCATTATCAGTTTGACCTATTTTTTGTACTGCTGAAAAATAAACAGACAACTAAGTTTCTTGTAAAAGGAAAAAAATTAAAAAGATCATTACACATTTGCAATGTGAAAGTATTTTGACTTTGTATTTAATAAAAAGTCATCGTCTTGCAAAACTGCAATACCAAGGTACTAACTTGACAACTGCTACAGTAACAGCAGGTCTTAGTAATGAGCTGTGTGGTTAAAGAAAACCACAAAAAATTATCAAGAAGGTAGTGTTTTTTTATACACTAATAAAAAACAAACTGTCAACAGGAACGAAGCAAAACTACCAAAAAACACACAGTCCTGTAGGGCAATAGAAGCAATCCAGCCAGATATAAAGCGCAAATAAAGTTCAGTCGTTTTATATCTGGCTGGATTGCTTCTGTTGCCCTACAGAAATGTGTGGGTTTTTTTGGTGTTTTTTAATAGACTGCCTAGACGCTATGACTTTGTTTCTATTTTGTTTTCCTTTTTGTTGCCCCCAACTATAAAAATAACCCAAGTTACATACTGACACGGACAAGCTTTTTGCTGATGATCTGCATAAAAGTTTTGCAAACACACTGCACTAAGATGCAGAACTACGTTCATTGTCCATGCAATGGGCCAGCTTCCGAACTCATGTATGATGTTGGGAGTTATACTCTGCTGCATCCTTACTGGGTTTAAAGACCCTGTGTTTCTGAAGTACGGGCAAACTATCCACTTATGCTGTGCTGATGAGGTCAATAAAAAGGCCAAACCATGTATGTCCACAGTTAGTGGGATTTGGCTTTGTTGGCCTGAACTTAACTATAAAGCCTTAAAAAGTATAAAAGTCATGGTCATTCAGTAGTCATGCAGCTGGAACACTTGATATCCTTGAGTGGGTCATCTGCATATATCCCATGGACCTCCATTACAGGAAGTTTAAGGTATTATTTGTGCGTGTATAATCTCCTCCGTGAATGCACCACAAGTAGTTAGTGGTTAATATTGTCTACACTAAACTCACTCCCATGCTGCAGGCTATACCCTTAAGTTGCACCATTTAATATTAACATTTTCCTCACCATTTATACCAATACTACAGAAGTTGCTAGTGGTGATTTAAAAAGTAGTAGCGTGAAGAACAAAACTAAGGTTTGCATATTCTTTTATTTCTTTATTTATTGACATGTGGTGACCAGGAAAGTCCCACTGGATGAGGTAATCCTTTTCAGAGGAGGCCCAGGGAGAAACTCTGTAATAAATAACATTATTTAGTAAGACATTACATTGAAAAACAGGTTACACTGAATAAGTATGAAAAATACAGGAATGACTATTTGCTTTCTAACTTAGATATACTTAGTCTGAGATGCCATTTCTCGAAATATTCCCTTTTCTCTGAGGTATGGCAATCATCGGAGTTGGTATATATAAGTATGGGGGGTTGTTTCCCACATGGGGGTGGAGTGCAGGGGTATGCATTTTTAGTGCTGACATTTCAATGGGAAGCCCTTCCATCCTCATCAAAGTGCAACTATTGCCTTATTGAATTTTGTTAATGCTATCAACATCCATAGAAATAGCAGAAATCTAGTCTCCACCATCTACATGGACTTATCAAAAGCTTTTGATATACTCTCCCATCAGAAATGCTTACAAAAACTCTCATTATTATGGCTCACCAACTCTCCACTGCAATGGTTCCAAAGCTACCTGTCAAAAAGAACACAGCAGGAAAATGGAAAAATTATTTCTCCACCTTCTTCCAATAATCATTAGTGTCTCACAAGGCTGTACACTAAGCCCCATACTTTTCAAAATATTCATCAATGACCTCTACACTGCTACAAAAAATGCTACCCTAGTTCAATAAGCTGACGATGTGACCCTAATCTTCTCTCCCAAATCTCTCTGTAAACTCCAAGACCTGATACAACAATCCTTCTTCTCGATAGAAACATGGCTAAATAATTCACAACTACTACTAAACCTTGAAAAACACTGCTTTTTACCCCAAAACACATCTCTGCCAAAACATTATTCACTATCATCTCTTCCAAAAACACCATGCAGAACAAGTAAACCACATAAAATTAATGGGTGTCATAATAGATGACCAGTTAAAATTCAAGCACAATGTATCACACATGGTTAAAAACCTCATCAAAAACGAGGTACATTATACAGAGTAAAAACATACCTCACCAACAAACCAGACAATATCCTCTACTTTCTTACTGCCATCACTACTCTATGCTACTCCAATCTTCACTAACCTTCAAGTCTCACACCTGTCCAAAACTGAGCAATGTTATAACAAAATAACCAAATGTACAGTAAACTATAACAGAACACACCACTGCCTAGCCCTCAGAGAATTAAACTGATTAGAACTACCACATCACCTAGCTCATAAGCCAAAAACCTGTCCAACCCTTCAAAACTTAATGGCAATACTCTTCCAACAGAATTTTGCACTCTAATCACTAATAACTATAACTAAATAATCTAACATTCCAGGTGACTCTGTATATTGAAATAGTGCACCTAAACTATGGAACCATATCCCACTACCACTGGAAACCCATTCAGAATGCAAAGTCATTAAAAGCATAATTAAAACATCATCTATTAAATCAATGGATCTGCTCCTGTATATCTCCAGAATAAATGCCACTGCTATCTTCTTTTGCCACATCATCAAACCATTTCTATTCATTCGGAATCTTTATGGTAGCCATATACATATATAAATGTGTGTGTGTGTGTGTGTGTGTGTGTGTGTGTGTGTGTGTGTGTGTGTGTGTGTGTGTGTGTGTGTGTGTGTGTGTATTTAATCATCTATGAACTTGCTTTATATTCCACCTCTTAACTGCAATTTTAACGTTTACTGCCCTACTTAGTTCCACCCTCACTTCCACTTCTTTGAATTTCTAAGCACTAGTGACATGATTTATTATCTATTTAACAAACTCATTAATAAATGTCATCAAATGAACAATATATTTTATATTATAACAGTTACCTTTATTTTTTATGAATGTAGTCTAATTACCAAAGTACATGTAGTCATCAATGTACATTACTTAATGTCTGTTCATGTGTATTAGACTGCCTGCTTAAAAATGTTTGTAGTATTTTGGTGCTTTTCTCCCTTGGCCACCACTGAAAAATTTTTTTTTAACTGAACTCAGTTGGACAAACCTGGTAAACAAAGCAAAATAAAAATAAATGAAAATAACTATAGAATACTAACAAAAGGACACTCGACCAGAGGAATAAAGTTAAGCAGTTTTGTTCTTTTTATTCAGAACTTCTTCAGAACAAATGTCACAGTAAACCTATCCCCTTATATATGACCATCATGATATCACTTCTGGTTTCAGTAGCCAACCATTATAAATTTAAAATCTCATTCCTTAACATAACATTTTTTTATGAACTATAAAAATATTTATTATATTAATACAATGTCTAAAAATTACTTAACAGTCCAATACATGTCCCCTAAAAATTAACATATCTTAAATAACTTCTAACAGATATTTTCTCACTCAAACTTTGGGCAATATCTGCCCTCAAAAAATCTGTCATTTTAATTCTAGGAATTCTAAATAATTATTGATTGACCCTACAAACTTAGATTTATCTACTAACTGCACTACAAAGAAGAAAAACTTTCGAAAATCCTTACACTGTGAAACATGTTTAGCTAATGTGTTGGCATGATCTTTCTTTTTAATAGCCAAGAGATGCTCTCTTACTCTATCTGTTAGCCTTCGAGTGGTTTTCCCAGTATAGAAATGGTCACACTTAGAACAAGCAGCTAAATAAATAAACTCATCATTTTGACAATTAAACTTACATTTAGAAATTAACAAAAAATCTAAATATTTAAAATAATAACTATAGGTTGCCATCATAAACCTACATTGTGAACATTTCTGACAGGGGAAAGTACCTAATTTTTTGTCTTCACCTGTCTTTTTGACAGTTACAGATGAACCCTCAAGAAGCTGTTTTCAATTCTTAGTCTTTTTGTAAATAAACCTCAGTTTAACACCCAAAATATCAACTAAATCTTAATTTCCCATGATTATTTTCCAATTATCGTCTATTACCTTCTTAATCTGTAACCTATCAATATTCATGGGAAGGGGAAAAGAACACTTCAATATCTCTGTCTGAGAATGTCCTTGACATTGTTCATTAGTGTTGGGGTAGAAACCTGCCTTAATAATAGGTGGAAACTTAGTATATCTTTGTGCACCCACATTACTAGAAATATTTATTAACTCATCTAAGGGGTACTTTCGCTCTAAAAAGAGTTGCTTTAATCTATTAACTTATTCCCAGAAAATATTGTCATCGTTAGTCATTCTGCTGATCCTAATGACTTGCACTTTAAAAATATTTAACTTCATAAATTTCGGAAGAAAACTGTCAAAGTGTAAATAATTATTTGTAAACGTTTCTTTTCTACAGATGGCACCAATAAACTTCCTTTCAGAGACATCCATTTGGATCTCAACATCCAAAAAATGTGCTCTGACCCCTCTACTACCTTCTGAAAATTTTAACCAAGGCACAATATTATTTATCTGGGAAAGAAATTCACACAGCGCATTACCATTACCAGCCCATATAAAGAACAGGTCATAAATGTACCTTTTATAGAATCTTATGTACTTAAAATAAAACAGCTCTTTTAAAAATTCTTGATTCCACCAATACATAACTAAATTACCAAAAATGGAGCTACATGAGCTCCCATTGCTACACCTCCTATTTGTTGTTAAATCCCTTCACCAAACATGAAAAAAGTATTACTTAGCACTAGCTCCATTAATTGGCAAATAACAAAAATATCTTGCCTCAGTTGACTTCCAAACTTACTCAAATACAGTCTCATAAATTCAAGCCCTTCAACTTGTTCAGTGAATGTATATAATGAACAAACCATCTTTGGTAAACAAAAACGTTTAATCTCCTATAAAACTATACTTTTTAAGCTTGTCCAAAAATATCAAGGAATCTTTTAAGTACCATGTACTAGCTTGAACTACTGGATTCAAAATCTCATCCAAGTACATGGAAGTCTTAGCTGTTTTATTAAAGGGAGCTGACATAATAGGCCTAAATGGAGGATGAACAGCGTGCTTATGTATTTTGGGTATTACAAATAAAACTCATAGTTGTGCTTGCTTGACCATAAGAAATTCAAGTAAATCTACTGTAAGTAATATACTGTTGATGCAACAAATCAAGTAAAACTAAGTCAACTTCTTGGTAACTCATCTTAACGAAATCTTTATAAACTTTCTTATACTTAGACAAATCAGCTACCAAAAAAAACATTGTCTCATTATAACCCAAGTACTCAATAATCATTTAAATGGGAAGCCTTTCCATCCTCATCAAAGCGCAATTATTGCCTTATTGAATTTTGTTAATACTATCAACATCCATAGAAATAGCAGAAATCTAGTCTCCACCATCTACCTGGACTTATCAAAAGCTTTTGATACACTCTCCCATCAGAAACTCTTACAAAAACTCTCATTATTATGGCTCACCAACTCTCCACTGCAATGGATCCAAAGATACCTGTCAAATAGAACACAGCAGTAAAACAGAAAAATTATTTCTCCACCTTCTTACCAATAATCATTAGTGTCTCACAAGGCTGTACACTAGACCCCATACTTCTCAAAATATTCATCAATGACCTCTACACTGCTAAAAAATGCTACCCTAGTTCAATACGCTGATGATGTGACCCTAATCTTCTCTCCCAAATCTCTCTGTAAACTCCAAGACCTGATACAATAATCCTTCTTCTCTATAGAAACATGGCCAAATAAGTCACAACTACTAATAAACCTTGAAAAAAACTACTTTTTACCCCAAAACACATCTCTGCCAAAACAACAGTATTCACTATCATCTCTGCCAAAAACACCATGCAGAACAAGTAAACCACATAAAAGTAACGGGTGTCATAATAGATGACCAGTTAAAATTCAAGCACAATGTATCACACATGGTTAAAAAACTCATCAAAAACTAGGTACATTATGCAGAGTAAAAACATACCTCACCAACAAGCCAGATGATATCCTCTACTTTCTTACTGCCATCTCTCCTCTATGCTACTCCAATCTTCACCAACCTTCAAGTCTCACAACGTCCAAAAGTGAGCAATATTATAACAAAATAGCCAAATGTACAGTAAACTATAACAACAGAATACACCACTGCCTGCCCCTCAGAGAATTAAACTGATTAGAACTACCAATCACCTAGCTCATAAGCCAAAAACTGCCCAACCCTTCAAAATTTAATGACAATACTCCTCCAACGGTATTTTGCACTCTAATCACTAGTAACTATAACTAAATCATCTAACATTCCAGGTGATTCTGTATATTGAAATAGTGCACCTAAACTATGGAACCATATCTCACTTCCACTAGAAACCCATTCAGAATGCAAAGTCATTAAAAGCATAACTAAAACATCATCTATTAAATCAATGGATCTGCTCCTGTATATCTCCAGAATAAATGCCACTGCTATCTTCTTTTGCCACATCATCAAACCATTTATATTAATTCAGAATCCTTATGGTAGCCATATACATATATAAATATGTGTGTGTGTGTGTGTGTGTGTGTGTGTGTGTGTGTGTGTGTGTGTGTGTGTGTGTGTATGTGTGTGTGTGTATATGTGTATGTGTGTATTTAATCATCTATGAACTTGCTTTATATTCCACCTCTTAACTGCAATTTTAACGTTTACTGCACTTAGTTCCACCCTCACTTCCACTTCTTTGAATTTCTAAGCACTAGTGACATGATCTATTATCTATTTAACAAACTCATTAATAAATGTCTTCAAATGAACAATATATTTTATATTATAAGTTACCTTTATTTCTTATGAATGTAATCTAATTACCAAAGTAAAAATAATCATCAATGTATATTACTTAATGTCTAATTTTTTGTCTTCACCTGTCTTTTTGACAGTTACAGACAAACCCTCAAGAAGCTGTTTTCAGTTCTTAGTCTTTTTGTAAATAAACCCCAGTTTAACACCCAAAACATCAACTAAATCTTAATTTCCCATGATTATTTTCCAATTATCGTCTATTACTTTCTTAATCTATAACCTATCAATATTCATGGGAAGGGGAAAAGAACACTTCAATACCTCTGTCTGAGAATATCCTTGACATTGTTCATTAGTGTTGGGGTAGAAACCTGCCTTAATAATAGGTGGAAACTTAGTATATCTTTGTGCACCCACATTACTAGAAATATTTATTAACTCATCTAAGGGATACTCTCGCTCTAAAAAGAGTTGCTTTAATCTATTAACTTCTTCCCAGAAAATATTGTCATCATTAGTCATTCTGCTGATCCGAATGACTTGCCCTTTAAAAATATTTAACTTCATAAATTTCGGATGAAAACTGTCAAAGTGTAAATAGTTATTTGCAAACATTTCTTTTCTACAGATGGCACCAATAAACTTCCTTTCAGAGACATCCATTTGGATCTCAACAGCCAAAAAATGTGCTCTGACCCCTCTACTACCTTCTGTAAATTTTAATCAAGGTACAATATTATTTATCTGGGAAAGAAATTCACACAGCTCATTACCATTACCAGCCCATATAAAGAACAGGTCATCAATGTACCTTTTATAGAATCTTATGTACTTAAAATAAGACAACTCTTTTAAAAATTCTTGTTCCCACCAACACATAACTAAATTAGCAAAAATGGAGCTACATGAGCTCCCATTGCTACACCTCCTATTTGTTGGTAAATCCCTTCACCAAACATGAAAAAAATTATTACTTAGCTCCATTAATTGGCAAATAAAAATATCTTGCCTCAGTTGACTTCCAAACTTACTCAAATATAGTATCATAAATTCAAGCCCTTCAACTTGTTCAGTGGATGTATATAATGAACAAACCATCTATGGTACCCAAAAACATTTCATCTCCTATAAAACTATACTTTTTAAGCTCGTCCAAAAATATCCAGGAATATTTTAAGTACCATGTACTAGCTTGAACTACTGGATTCAAAATCTTAACCAAATACATGGAAGTCTTAGCTGTTTTATTAAAGGGAGCCGACATAATAGGCCTAAATGGAGGATGAACAGCGTGCTTATGTATTTTGGGTATTACAAATAAAACTCACAGTTGTGCTTGCTCAACCATAAGAAATTCAAATAAATCTACTGTAAGTAATATACTGTTGATGCAACAAATCAAGTAAAACTAAGTCAACTTCTTGGTAACTCATCTTAACGATATCTTTAGAAACTTTCTTATACTTAGACAAATCAGCTACCAATAAAACCATTGTCTCATTATAACCCAAGTACTCAATAGTCACTATCCCCTGTCCCTTGTCAGTTTTCATATACCTAAAATGGGAATAACTCTTCAGCTGTCTCAACGCATTAGCTTGTGCCTGGGTCAAATTATAAAATGTATTCATTTTTTAGTATTATTGTTATTCCACCTCTCTCTTCTCATCTCTCAAAACAAGTCATAAAGTTCACTTTCACAAAGTGAGGAACAATATTTAAGGTTTTAGTCAAGGGAGGATTAACATTACATCTTCCCTCTAAAAGGGATACCATGAAACACATATTTTAAATTTAATTTCCTAACAAATAATTTAAAATCCAAGATAGTATTAGTAACATTAGCCTTAAATTCTGGCAAAAAAGTAAAACCCTTTTCTAAAACATCTAACTCGGCATCAGAAAAAAACTTTTTTACTCAAATTAAACACATGTAAATCAGACAACAACGACCTTTTTTCTTGCCTTTCTTTTTCGTTGCTACTGTGAACCCTTCTTGATTTGGCGTGGGACTGCTCAACCCTGTAACTTGAGAAAAAAAAGGGGAAGCCTCCTCACTACAACTGCCAGACTCACTGCAAATGATATTTCTAACAGTATAGCCATTAGAAGGACCTGGTACTTCCAAATCACTTGCTTCAAGAAAAGAGTCTAGCCTATTAAGATGACTGACGCCATTGTTGTAATTCCTAAAACTCTTGTTTTCAGAATTATTCCCAAAAGGTTTTCTCTTTTTAACCAGAAAGGCCTGCCCTTGTTCATGGGCTGAAATATCCCTAATTAACTTTTTCTTTTCTTAAAAACAATACTTTCAACGTGCCTTTGAACTTTGCCATCCATATTATAATATAAATGTTGAAACATGTGAAAAGATGGATGTCTATTAACCACAGCATCATGTTTTGTAATGTGCTCTTTTAACACCTTTATTTTTTTATCATTCTAACAAGCAGCTTTAGCACTTCCAAACCAGTCTTACTGTATAAGTCCCTTATTATTACAAAGATGCTATCATCATACTTTACACCATTTGGACACCCATACACCCGTAAACCTAAAGGAACAATTCCCAATTCACAGCATCTGTTTAAAATAGTGATTTTCTAGTATTACAAATTTATATTTCAAAACCTTTTTCTCTAATGCATAAAAGTTAGTTTTAAAGTCTGGCATGTCTGTTTCTTTACTCGACACATACCTAGAAAGCAGAGTGGTGTTGTTCACTTCAGTAAACAGATTCTTATTATCCATTTCCAAATAATCCATAATTGACCGATTAACCAAATACACTTCATCTCCAACTATTGTTACTTCATCCAAAGACTAACCATCGGACCATTTTCCAGCTACTTGGAGGGCTCCGAAAGTCCCTTGAACTAGGATAGTTTGCGCCTTATTGATGACATCCTTAAGGTTATGTGTTAACACAGATAGATCTTCTGGTGAAGGATGAATGCTCAAGTCAGAACAACTGTAGCCTTCGGCTGCCATGGAAACCACTTCAAGGCCTCAAACCCAAAGATCGAAAAACTGTGAACTATATACTGTAAACTGCAGGAAAACACAAGTAAATTCCAAAACTGCAGGGCACAACATCCACAAATGTACCACAAAAAACAACAAAGCTCTGAGCCAGAATGTCCAAACACACTGCTACACTTGAATGGAAAAAAAAACACACTGCGGCAAACAAAATCACTAGAATACTTACAAAAAGGACACTCGGCCAGAGGAATAAAGTTAAGCTCTTTCATTCTTTTTATTCAGAACTTCTTCAGAACAAATGACACAGTAAACCCACCCCCTTATATATCACCATCATCATGGCATCACTTCTGGTTTCAGTAGCTAATCATTATACATTTAAAATCCTTAATAAAATAACTATCCTTTCTCCTACCATAACCTCTGTTTTTAAACACGTACCATATATCTCCCTCTTCTACTCCATGTACATCTATTCTCCTTTTCCATACCCGGCCCTACATTTTCTATTGCCACATACAGTAGTCAATTCTCTTTTCCAGATCTGTCATGTGTGTTCCATATAATCATTATAGGTTCATAAGTGTGTACTAGGCTAATGGCCCTAGAGCCGATATAAGCCTAGCCCAAGAAGAATCCCTGGCATCATGCCGCCCAAAGTTACCCAAAGACAGTGCCTCTGTCAAGCAACTTCCTATTGTCCATCCACTCATCAAGATTTCTCTTAAAGAGGGCCAGTGAAGCGCTCTGCTTGACGTGAATGGGAAGTTTGTTACAGAGTATGGGAAGTCTCTGGGTTAGGACTGTGTCCCCATCATTAATTTATGATCTCGCATTCATATCAATTTCTCAAATAATATTGTAAGTGCCCCAGACTTATCACTGAGCAAGAAAGGTCCCAGGGGGTTCATAACTAAAAAATATTATTAAGTTAAAGACTCCTAGCTACCAAGACAGTGTGAAGCCCTACCCTGTACTTTATCCCTTATAGACTGC
Organism: Protopterus annectens; assembly: GCF_019279795.1. NCBI lineage: Eukaryota > Metazoa > Chordata > Ceratodontiformes > Protopteridae > Protopterus > Protopterus annectens. The sequence goes on from NC_056743.1 coordinate 837,768,516, forward strand.
TACAGTCATCTAGAAAAATGTCTATAAAACTCAGACTAAGGATTTAGATCGCCACCAATAATATATATATATATATATATATATATATATATATATATATAAAAACACAGAAACACACACACACACACACACACACACACACACACACACACACACACACACACACACACACACACACACACACACATATATACACAGTGTGGCATATTACTCAGTGTTTACCCTCTCTCTGGAATAAACTGCTTCTGTCTGTAAAACTGAATGACACTTTCCCATCCTTCAAAACAAACCTTGATGACTGAATGAGCATCCACAAATTCATTCTCAGTCTGATCAATTTTGTTCTTTTGTAAGCAGGTGGTACACCATGAAGATGGCTATTAACAAGGTATAAAAGGTCTGTAGACTTACTTGCCTTGCAAATGTTATGATCATATAATCCCATGACAAGTACCATTCAACAGTTTTAAAAAATAAACATTTAAAATAAATTGCTTTATATACTTGTTATAATACAACAAATGTAAATGCTGTCCATATAATCCTCTCCCAATTATGTATGTAAGGGGCTAAAAACTAACACAGATAGTATTAATCTCTATTGTCCTAACTACAGCTGTATGTTCAACATAAGACCAGGAACAAGGGTGGGTGGAAGAAAACCTGTTACTTGTAATACAAAAGCCTGTCTCCTAATCCAGGGCATATCCAGCAATGATCATGCTCCAAACTAAGAAATAATAAAGCTGCACATCAACAAGCATAATAAATAAGCCTTTGCTTTAGGCTACTTAATTAAATATTTCCACACGTTACTGTTCAAAAAGATATTATCATACTTGATGACTTCAACGTCCATAGGCCCAGCACTCTAAAGTCTCACTGTCCCTGGCCTTACTTAGAAGTGTAGCCTGACTGGGAAGGCAAGAGCAGATACCCAGCCACAAGGTGTTAAGGGGCACAAATGTGACTATTGAGAATGGTGTTTTTGATATGAGTTACAGAGGTAACATACTGCTTTTTTGCCTTTCAACTTAGTGTTGAGGGTTGCCACATCGGGCAGCAATTCTGGGTGCCAGATGAACAAACTATGGCTCTGCCCTTACTCAATTAATGAGCCCACCAGACCCAACTTTAAATCAGCAAAACACTTCCTACTGGATCTTTTCAAAACAAGCATTCAATAAAAGATAACTAACAACACCCTTCCTTTTGTGATCACTGCCCTTTTCACTTCATCTAATAACTACAAATAACAAACCCCTCCCAAACTTACCATCTTTCATCCATAAAATGCTCAAGAACATTACAGCCATAAAACAGGATTATCACAAACTGACTTGCAACCTTTCCTCCATAACATGGATCCTTCAAACCTTGCAGCCAGTCTAACAGCTACAGTGGATATAAAAAGTGTACACACCCATTAAAATGCCAGGTTTTTGTGATATAAAAAATGAGACCACAATAAATCATTTCAAAACTTTTCCCACTTAAAATGAACTATAACCTGTACAACTGAATTGAAAAACAAACAAATCTGTTAGAGGAAAAATATAAAAAATAAAAAAGTACAATAAGCTGGTTGCATAAGTGTGCACACCCTTAAACTAATACTAGTCTTCACCGTACAGAACAGAACCAAAAATAGAGCCTCTTATCAAAACAACAGCACGACATCTATACTGAACATAGTACCATATCCTCATGAACATGTTCAACGGACTTTGTACAGGTGCTATCTTCATTGACCTGCAAAAGACCTTGAATTGGTGGACCATCATATTTTATTTAACTCCATTATCTCAGCTGGGATCAGCAAATCAGCTAAAATTTTCTTCCATGGTTCAGAAAGTTCTTGGACAGCAGCAACTTTAAAGTTCAAACTGGATTCTCATTCTCTCTTTCTCATACTCTACACCTAATCAAAGAAGTACCTTAAGGATCCATCTTATCTCCTCTTTTTTTCTCCCTGTTTAATGATCATCTACCCATGGACTACCCACAGTTCAATATCTTACTCAATGGAGATGACATGGTCATCTCCAGAGCCAATCCTTCCCCTTCTGCTATCAAAAAAGAACTTGAAGACCTTTCACTACTGGCTACTGAAAAATAAACATACTTCATATGAAGAACACAAAATCTATGACTATAAATACCATTTTTCACCTTCTTCACTCAATGGACCATTCAGTCAGCAAACTGACATTGGAAACAACCACTCGCTTTAAATGCCTAGGTATCTGGCTTGATCAAAACCTACATTTCCAGCATGAAGTCTCTGCCATTAAATCAAAAGTCAGTTCATTTTCTTTCTGCTGTAAAAAGATTTCCCACGTTCTCTCTCCTGCTACCAGTGCAACCATAGGTAAAGGGAATCTAATGGCCCAACTAGAATACGGCCCCAAATCATAGTCAGTGTCTCCAAAAAAAATAACCTCCCTACAAATCAGAGATAGCGATATATGCAGATTCCTCCTCCCCAAAAGAAAAGATCACTGCAACATCTTTCTGATGGGAAAATGTCTTCCAATAAAATAAAGATGTACCCTACTCCTAGCCTCCTTCACATACAAACTCTTAAGCCTACAGACATTCTCTTTTTGCCAGCAGATAAACAAAAGGATATATTCACATAGCCTAAGATCATAATCCTATGACCCCCACTTACTTACTCTTAGGAACAGACGTCATGTGTTTCTCAGCACTAGCCCTTACATATGAGAATGTCTTCTGCTAAAGATACAAGCACTCCATTTCTACCAAGCCTTCCGAATCCAATTTAAAAACCATATGACTCATGAAGCATCCTGTAAGTGCTATGCAACAGGTAGCATAACATAAACCTATTCCATTTCATCCAAGCTGTATTTTTCTTCATAATGTACTCTGTAATTCTGCCCATAATGTCTCCACACTATCAACCCACCTTTCTCATCTTTCCACTTGCCTTTCACTCCTCCTTAAAATGTTCTTGCCTTCTACCTTCCCTCCACCTGTACACCTGATTGCATACATTTTATATATTGAATGTTATCTATTCATCACTGTCTGTTTGCATCCATTTGAAAATGTCATTTTTGTTATCTTCTACTTATTATATTCTCCCGGGTTAGGTCTAAAAATGGTCTATTTGGATCAGTGTTCTACCCAGGTTAACAAATGAAAATAAAATAAATAAGAAATGTGTGAATCTGTCCTAATATTAAGACTAACCATCCTGGCCTTACATGCACAGGTAAAGAGGAAAGACTACTAAATTCTGTTAAAAATATAGAACACAAATAGAAATACTAAAGCATACACATTCAGAAAGAAATGATGGAAAAATAAAATAAGGGACAATTAAGATAATATGCATGACTATGGAAAGACTGATATTAAAGCAACTATTTTTCGATAACTCCACTGCGCAAAAACATTCAGCATAGCAACGTAGGCAACAGCAAGTAGAAAGGGTTGTCACCAAACGTAGGAAACCTATGACAAGAAAAATAATCTGAACTCCCACACAGGTATTAAAGATATTCTGGAAATTTTATGAAGATTTGTATAAAGCAGAGTAATGTGGAAACCAAGATATAGCACAAATGGAAATATTTATGGAAGACTTAATTATTCCAAGATTAGAGGAAACTGAGGCTCAACAACTAACAGTTAAGAAAGGAGAAGATGAGAAAAAATGGTGATGTACAATCAGTGTACAGGAAAGTCTCCAGGAACAGAAGGTATTCCTGTGGAAGTTTAGACATATAGTATAACAAGAGAAGAAAGTCCGAGCAAAAGTAAGTTTCAAGTTAATATTCTGTGATCTTGGGCTACATGGTTATGGGTGTAAACATGCCTTACTTATATTATTTGTAGAATTAAGAAATTTTCTCTTATTTTACAAGGATGAATGTCTAGATTAAGGTCCTTGGCTTAAGCTATAAACAAGCATTTTGTAAGCATGTAAGTTTGCAAAATGAGACAAAATAAAATGATGAAACCCATGAAAATGTCAACATTCTTACATCTGCAACTATATTAGCTTGTTTTTTCTATTAGCAAATGTCAGTGGGAGTAAAAAGTTTGCAGCTGAAGGCAGTTGTGCATTCTATTCTGAGTGAAATTTACAAAGATTCCTTGTTGCCTACTTTTATATGGATGCAAGCTGTCTGCAGGTAAAAGCAAATAACCTTGAGAGTGCTAAGCATTCTTTGCTGAAGGAAATGCAAAATATACCAGTAAAAAAAAGCAAGCAGATCAGTGAAAAACAAAATCTGAAGTTATGGGAAGTGAATAACAGATAGCAGCTTTAATACTTTATTGCATTTAATGGAACAGTGTACAATTTAGTTTGTTTAAAGATGGCCAGTGCACTTTTTTAGGGCAAAACACTAATGTTTTCTTAAAGCATACAAGCTGTTTTTCACACCTAGAAGGGGAATACAGATATAAAGAGACCCACATCAAGGCTGTTAAAGCAGCATGATGCACTATCGGTATTAGCTAGATACAGAACTCCATCTATAGCACAAGAATGCCACAAAACCAGTCTATAGGAACTTGAATCACTCAGTATTAAACTCAGTACCATTTTCCTGTGTGATCTAAACTATCCAATTACAGAGTGGGAAGCCTGCACCACAACTAGTGCACAAGCACAGAGATCCCTGGACTTTGTCAATACAAATGCCCTAGAACAATTAGCCAAAGCATCCACTCGGGGGAATAATATCTTGGATCTTGTTCTTACTAATATCGGAACATCTTGCATCATCCCTTGTGTATCTTCATCCCTTGTTAGTTCTGATCATAAAGCAGTCTCCTTCCAAATAAAACAAACCAGAGATCCCTTCCACCAAAGGTACTTTTACAAATTTCCTTAATATGAACTACCTACTCCCACATTATAATCAAATCTTTCTCAAGCACAGTTAACACCACTGAATACACACAAACATACACCACCACACTATACCAGCATGTAAACAGCTGCACAGATGCAGCTATACCACACAGGAACAAGTGCAGGCCAAAGCTCAGAAACAAAACCAACATAGTGGAACCATAACATCAATAAAATTTATAATAAAAGGAAAATATAATTTAACCAACATAAGAAGAGTAATGCCTAGAATGTTAAAGCCCTTGTCAATGAAATAAACAAACAAGTCAGGAGATTAATAAAATTCACCATAGCCAAGCTTAAGGCTAAAGTAAGTACCCAAGTCAAAGACAATCACAAGGCATTTTTTTTAGTTATGTTTGTAATCTCAAACGCACAACACAGCAATGCACTGAGCAGATTCTGAACGATGTTACTTAGACTGAAGTTGACGATATAGTAAACCCACTGGCCAATAAATTTAGCTTTATCTTTACCCCCAAAACTGGCTTGCCTTCAGCTATCACACAAGACCAAGTCCTAAAAGTGCTACCAAAACCTAAAAATGCTGCATCGATGGGCTCTGACAATATCGTTGGATGCATCTTAAATAGCATGAAGCACGATTTAGCCATGCCCCTAGCAACACTGTTCAATCTCAGTCTCCATACAGGTTTTGTACCAAGTTGAATGGTGAAGAGCTAGAGGCATTCCCCTCCATAAGGTAGGACCTTCCACAGACCCAGTCAATTACAGAGCCATATATCTGACCAGTTTCATATGCAAAGCCATGGAAAGACTTATCATGGAATCAATCAATCACGGCATATGGAACCTCCAAACACTGGACCCATCTAAGTGTGGATTCATTAAAGGCAGGTCATTCTTACTCAACCAAGAAGATATTTTGAAAAAGTTACTAAAGCAATGGATGAAGCCAAAACAGTACACACTGAGTACCTCTACCTAGCAAAAGCCTTTGACACAATTCCCCACTCAGGCATAGTAAAAAAGCTAAATAAACTGGGAATAAACCACTATGTCACCCACTGGATTCCCAACTGGCTCAAATATAGCACACAGATAATCAAAACAGGGGATATTACCTCCACAAAGAGACCAGTTACCAGTGGAGTCCCCCAAGGTTCTGTGCTGGGACCTCTCCTGTTTGGCATAAACTTTTCTAAAGTAAAAGCCAATACCAAAGGTCTCTGACTAAGTTTGGAGATAACTGAAAGCTAGGAGCAGTCACTGAACTCCCAAATGACTTGTCATCCTGCAGGAACGTTTGTCCCTAATAAATAATTGGTACCATAATAGTGAAATGAAACTAAATGGCAAAAAAATGCATTACTGCATCCCTCAGGAAGTCTTCTACCCCGGGAAACTACCACATTGACATCACACCCCTAAGAGTTGTCTCAGTTGTTCGGAATTTGGGAAATTATGTGGACAGTAACCTACCTTTTGGCCAACATATGTCTATTGTTGTAAGAAAGTCCTTCTATAATGCACAGCTTATTAACAAAACGAGTATATCTAAATCTAGGGATGTCATTTCCCCCTTTTCAGCCCTCATTAGCCCAGTCACTAAATATCATGCCCCCTTTGGCATGTATCTGTCCAGAAACATGCAACAACTGGAATACCTAAAGAGATACCTTATTAAAAGGATACAAGGCCAAAATAACATGCCCTACATGGACCAACTCAAAACCCTGTTGTTATACTTAGTATCCTAAAGACTGCTAGGAGGTGACCTGTGTCTGGCATACAAGTCACATTCCGACCCACTACTGATGGATTAACTGTGCATCAGCAAGTCATATTGCATCAGAAATACTTGGTTTAGGAATCTAAACCTCTTCTGCAACAACAACAGAATGGTTTGGAAGGACAGGTATATCTCAAAGAGGATACTGCTTTTCTGAAATAGATTCCCCATCCACATAAAACACTGTTCCATGTCTAAATCCATTTTCAAGCGCACCTTAGATCTATGGATGTGAAACAGAAAATTTGCAACAGAACTGATCCATTTATTACTGATGGAAAAAAGCAGCTCATAAATGCTTTATCCCAACATGGGTCCCCTGAAATTATCTATGGTATGATCCCAGTTATTCTCATTAGGGGTACTATATAATCATCGACCAGGGAATGGGTAATGCCAATCTATAACCAAATGGTTATTTTGAGCACAAAAAGGGAAACTGGCTGGGCATAAAATGGCCCACAAGGGCAGTATTTACCTAAGAACTTATGAAATTAACAGTCAGCAATCAATGCAAGAGGGAACACAGGGTGTAGCATGTGCTTTAGCATAGGTAACCTTAATTTTAGGTTAGGTAATGCTGTGGGTGCAGCAGTCAATTTGGGACAATTGGTCCTATCTGGAAGTTTAAATTTCACCTTTTGAAAGTATAAATAATTTTGTGTGTTTTTACGTTAATATGGGAGGGAAGTGTTTTGAAAATGTATTAATTTATTTATTTTGTTGATGGGTTTTCATTAAAACAAAAAGTCTTGAAAAATGTGACAGACCTTCAGATGGATATGGAGATGAGAAGATCAGCCTGCCAGATATGACTGTGTTCATGCAATGTGAAAGCTTGAAATACACATTCAAAAAAATTAATTACAATAAGTGGGAACAACAGCTTTTTATCATAATGGCTGCACTAGCCATATTATCTTGGAGTGTAAATGGCTTTACAGGTATAGATAAAAAGGAAAGAAGATTGAATTACATTAAGAAATGCAGAATGCAAATTGAATGCTGTATGAAATGCATTTGGAAAGAAATGAATATGTAAATTTGACAAAGAAATGATTTCAGGATAGATATTTCAGCAGAATATCAGGTACAAAGGAAAATGGAGTAACTATACTAATTGCTAAAGGAACTACAATAGAGGTAGAGGAGGAAAAAAGACAATAACACTAGCGTTGTTGTAGTAAGAAGCTACTGGCAAGGAAGGAGGATTACACTGGCATATATTTACATTCCACCAAAACTGCTATTATGAAGATTAAGAAAACGTTGAGAGAAATCATCAATTTTCAGCAGGGAATATTACCTATAGGTTAAAACTGAAACTTGTTTTGCAATAGTGAGGATGTATCAAGGGGACTTAGCAAGAAAAATATAGCAGAAGAGGGTAGATTTCAGAAGAAATTCATGAAAATATTTGGTATGGAAACTGTGAAACTTGTGTGAGGAACTCGAGATACAATTTACATATTATTCCGCATGGTACAATAACTGGGCTAGACTAGATAAAAATTGTATTTCACAGGAACATGTGCATTTAACTGAAAACAGACATCAAATAACCATTTCAGATCACATACCAATAAAAACAAGATAAAAATGCAGGGTAATGAAGTAAAAATGAGACAATGATGTTTTCCAATATATCAGGTAAAAGTAAAGGAATTGAAGGCATGGATAGTGGAAAAGAGGCTGCTGGGAACATTTCTGGGAAGTGTAATGAGTTGGCAGATTTAAAAAAAAAATTCCTGTAGAGTACTCTGTTAGAAATATTGGGGGAGGGGTACAAATGATTGCAACTAAGGAAATTATTTTTGTGAACATGGATACAGGATCTGAAGTGACTAGACATAGGAAAACCATATTAAGTTAAATTTTGCTGACTGCCAAAAAAAGCAATTACAGGTGGTACCTCACAATTCAACCACAATCCATTCCAGAACAGTGGCTGAATTGTGAAACAGTTGAGTTACGAGACACCATTTCCCATACAAATGTATGGAAAATGGTTTAACTTGTTCCCGGCCCAAACAACATTAAAAATACACTAAAAAATTTTAAATAAAGCAGCTCACCATGATTTGAAGTGTAGAATACCTCTTAAATGGAGGAGAGGATGTGGAGGAGGGAATGGAGGAAGAATGGAAGACTACTGTACATTCCTAAAACTATGGCTCACATGTCACATGCAAATTTATTTGATGTTAAATCCATCTAAGAATGCAGGCTAACATGTTTTCTGTCTAGCTAAAATGCATGCTCATTACATCATTGTGTGATAGCAGCTATGACATTAATATCTGTTCTCTGATTATGATGTACTACCTAAATCTTGGGAGGTCTCATTGAAGAATATGCCTGAGCACCATCGAGCCGAATGAGGCATGTCCCTTAGAGACCTGGTCCAGTTTGTAATGAGCAATAAAGGTATGAGCAGATGCCCATGTAGCTGCTGCACAAATATCATCTAAGGAAGCTCTGGCATGGAAAAACTGTGGAAGTTGGTATGGCTCTCGTTGAATCAGCCTTCACCGGATGTGGAAGGTGAAGTCCCTTCTTGTTGTAAACAAAAGTAATACAGTCCTTAAGCCATTTGCCAAGGTAACCTTTAATACTGGATTACCTAAAGAGAGTGTAGAAAAGGTAATAAACAGTTGGTCGGGTTTTCTGACGTCCTTTGTTCTGTGAAGGTGAAAATGTAATCGTGAACATCTAATAAATGTAGACAGTACTCTCCCTTGTTGGAAAAATTAGGAAAAAAGACTAGGAGAAGTAAAGTTTGATCGATATTTGACTCTAAAACAACATTTGGTAAGAAGGAAGGATTTGTCCTGAGGGAGACCCTGTCCGTATTAAATATCAAATAAGGGGGTTTGCAGGACAAGGCTTGGATTTCCGATATTCTACTGGTTGAAGTGATAGCTATCAAAAATAAGGTTTTCTAGGAAAATAACTTTAAGTCCCAGGTTGCTGATGGTTCAAACGGAGAAAAAATGAGAGACTGCAGTACAAAATGCAAATACCATGGACCAGTGGGTTCTTTAAAGGGAGGCCTGAGCATTAAGGCTCATTTCAAAAAGGCTTTACAAAGTTTATGAGACATAAGTGATGAATCGTTGACGCCAATGTGAAAGTTAGATACCACAACAAGATGCACCTGAATGGTAGAAGCTAATGAGCCAGACTGACAGAGTAAGGCTAAAAAGTCTAAAACCTTGTCTACAGGTGCTGCATATGAGTCAGTATTACAGTCAAGTGACCACTTAGCAAATTTTATCCATTTGTTATGGTACAATTTTCTGGTTGAAGGCTTGTGGTGGGCTACAATGTTGCATTGGACCGGGGAAGTAAGGGAGGAATGCCTGGCAATCATGGGAACTGAAGAAGCCAAACAGTGAGCTTGAGATGCTGAAGATTTGGATGAACCACTCCCTCCGGGTGGGACAATAGGTCTGGAGCTACGTCCAGAATCCAGGGTTTCTGAAGAAGATGAGGCCAAAGGAAAGAAACCAGGCTTGTCAAAGCCAGAACATGGCTATGAGGATTATTCTGTTCTTTAACCTGTTGGCTTTCTTTAAAAATGGACATATCAGAGGAGTTGGGGGAAAGGCATACAGAAGACCGGAGGGCCAATCGTGAAAGTGAGCATCTCTGGGTGACTACCTCGGCAGGGATTAGGGCAAAGTAACTGCTGCACTTGTTCAGAGGGGACGCAAACAGATCACAGCATGGTTGGCCCAGTGGTAGAATATCCTTCCCACCCCCATTGGATTGAAAGACCACTTGTGAGGCATGAAGATGGTTCTGCTCAACTTGAATGCAATCACACTGGAGCTCCCTGGAATGTGCATTGCTGTTAGAAAGTGGTTGGAGGAAATCACCCATTGCCACAGTCTGACAGCTTCTTGCCAAAGAGGGTACGGCCCGGTTCTCCCTTGTTTGTTGATATACCAGACCACTGACATGTTCTGTTTTTTTTGGGTGCATTGTTTTTTGGAAACAAAGTGGGGAATCCTATGAAAATTATGTGTTGTCTTCAGGACCTATACAATTTTAGCTGCTATTAATGCCAGCAAAACTAAGAAATTCATGCTAATACCTGATGGAAATCAAAATCTACTGATACTGACCCGCACCCAATGGGCTGCTACATTTTACTTGACAATGCACCCTTCATAGTTAAATGCAGGTTTCCTTCTGCAAATCTACAGTGTTGGAGATGTGAATAAGGGATGCTGGGAGACTTGGTACACTTACTTTAGGAATGTAGTCAGTTGGAGCAACTTAAACAGGGATAACAAGACGCATGTAACTAACTATGACATCATCAGATTAGTCTTACTTAATCTTTGTCTCTCCTTGGACTAGATAATATATTACCAACTAATACACTATGGTGGCATACATGGATAAAGCCTTGACTATGGCCCAGGTGACCCAAGATTTAGTGGTTCATGCACCTAATAGTGCAGCATTTGACAGCGCAAGCAGGGAAGATAGGTGTTCTCATCCTGAGGAAGGGAATGTGGTCCTTGACCAGCCACACGTGCTGCTACTAAATTATTTAACCCCAGTGTGGGTAGAGGCAAATCTGGAGTACACATGAGTGAAGGGAGAATGTGGTCATGGTAGCCCAGTTCAATAACAGTAGCATTTGTCTGTGCATTCAGAGGAGCATTCACATGCAGATGGAAGGGTATAGGTAGTCTTTGTAATGATGCAAGTGCCCACATCACCAGTAGGTGTTGATGTTAAGCATCACATAAATATGCCTCTCAGTCTCTGCCCTTATGAATATGATCTGACAGAAGGAGGGCAGTGGTGTGCAGTTCTTTGGCTTAGGGACAATTAGGGTTTACAACTCTTGTCGGAGGGGATGAAACCAGACCCTCAGGCTGCTGGGAAGACAGCATCAACTCTACAGAAGGGGATGGATGAAACGGACATGGACCTGGGCACAAAGCGCCTTCATGTTTGCCTAGATGATGGTCCCCTCCAGACATCTCTCACCTTCATGGCTGATACACAGCAGAGGGGAATGAGCAGGCTAAAGTATTAGTGGAGGAGGAACTGATGATTGGCAGATAAACAGGCAAAAAATAAAAGAACAACATTAACTAAGCAGAAAAAGCACTATTAGATCTTTTGGATTTAAATGCAAAAAAAGCAAATACCCACATATGGAAGTCAAAAGACACACCTACCTCCACACACAAACAATTAAAAATGTTATGGGATTATGCAAACAATGTATATGTTAAAGAAACTGCAGTTGCATTCTTTAGGTAGATAGCAAATGTTGGAGGTATGATAGGGAAGAAAGAGTCAACTGGGAACATGTTTTTTTGGGAATGCATTCAGCTGGCGGATTTTAACAATTCCCCACAGAGTACTTTATCAGAAATATTGGGGAAGTAACTGGCTGCAACTAAGGAATGATTCTTTTCAGCTGGAACACAGGATTTGAATTACCTAGACATACTAAGACACAGTGGCACAGCAGATAGTGCTGTTGCCTCACAGCAAGAGGCTCAACTGTTCAATTTTCAGCTGGGGTGCCTTCTGTGCAGAGTGTCTGCATGTCCTCCCCATGTTCAAGTGGGTTTACTCTGGGTGCTCGGGTTTGGTCTCACATTCCAAAACATGCAGTTGGTGGACTGGACAATCTAAATTGGCTATAGGTGTGAGTGTGTGGTGTGGAAGAACTACAGCAGCAGGGCTTGCCACTTGGTGCTGTAAATCTTGACTCTAGGTGATTGTCACTGTTGAAGTGACACTTCGACCCCATGAACAAAAATGGGAAAGGGACTGTGGATGGATGGAGCAAGGCCTTATTAAGTTTAATTCTGCTGGCTGCCCAAAAAGCAATTCCTAGAAAAAAGAAAGCAAAATGTAAACCAGCCATAACTGTATTTAAAGCATGAACTTTTTTTTATTTTATTTTTATTATGCAGCTCTCTTTCTTTTTTAACAAGAAACATCTTTATTAAATTACCACTTATGACATAGGCAATCACACATTTACAAAAATGAAAACAAATCATATTGACACAATCCCAGCTGCAAGCATTTTACATCACAAACCATACTGACATAATATTAGCTGCAAACATTATACATCTCTTATAATCTACCCAATCATTGTCAGTCAAACATTACATAGCTCATTCAAGTCCAGCCTTCTTTTAAACCTCATTCCTCTCTTGTATGTACTGTGCCCACAATTCCCAATTTTTCCTATGCAATTTTCTCCTACCCTTTTTAAAGATCTCAATTTCAGTTATTTTATCTCTGTTACTATATTCACCACTTCTATTACAGTTGGTTTAGACTTTGATTTCCATTTTCTACTAATTGCTTTTTTTGGCAGCCACCATAATTAGACTGAGCAAGGCCTTACTATGTTTAGGCGATTCTGATTCTGTATCACAGCTCAGAAAAATATTTTGCTAGTTACACCAATTGCTCACCCAGTATCTCTGACAGAGTAGTCTGCATGGAATTTTTAACATCTACCAACTCATTATACTCCCAGAAAATATGTTCCCAATTACTTCTTTCTTCACCATCACACCTCCAACATTTGCTGTCTACCGGAGGAAAATGTTTCTCGAGTCTACTGGGGGTGTACAAATATCTATGTAAACATTTCCTAGCAAAAATCCTAAATCTCTGAGATTTTCTTGTATATTTGGGAGACTTACATATGTCACCCCAATGTTTCTTAGTCAATTATTTATCTAATCTCTCTTCCCAGTCTTTTCAAACCTCCTCTGATTGATTCTTATAGTTATCATGCAAAATTTTATATATTCCTACTTGAAACTCTATAAGTGATGGTCTTTTGTTTAGAACCCCCCCCCCCCATTCCTTTCTCTCTGCCTATACTCTGATATCAATCCCTGATAGGGAAGGCAATCTCTAACCTGCAGTCTAAATAAATTCCAGGTGTCTTCCCATTCTATTATATTTCCCTCTCTAGTTATTTGTACCCAATACCTTGGTTCCTTTGCCAGTTTTCTCCAATAAATTCCAGCCTCCTCTTGCCTATTATCTGTATCCCTAATTGCAGTCATCCCTATTGGCAGAATCTCTTTTTTTCCAATTTCATCTTGTCTTAGATCATAGAATACTTTCTGCTACTTTATGAATATAATATTCTGTGTGATTATTGTTATTCTCCTTAAAGATCTGCATCCAAAATCCCAGTCTCTTTGTTATTTGAGCTTCCCTCCATTTCATCATCATCACTTTCCACTTTGAATTATACATTTCTGCTTGTGCTACCTACAGGAGCCTTAACTATACGGCTCTGAAATAACCCTTCGAATCGGGTAATCCCACTCTGTCTTGTTCTATTGGAAGAATCAGCTTATGACTTTTGCCGTCTTACCCTCCCAGATAAAATCCTTCAGCTCTTTATTAATTGCTATCCACAACTTCTCCTCTGGTGGATAGAAATTTGCCTGACCTGTGTATAAGATTAAAGGGATTAAAAACATTTTAACTGCTTGTATCTTACTATCCATATCCATATAACAGAGTTTCCAATTTCTCAGTATTTGTATTATCTTTTGTTTAGTCTCTTCCCACATATCCTCAGCTGCCACATCGGAATAATTTTTAATCCATACTCCTAAATACTTCATTTTATCATGTTCCCATATATATGGATATTGCTGAACCAGTTCATGTGTGGGTACATAATTTACCATTATTGCCTTTGTTTTAGCTTAATTAATTTTGCATTCCAAAAAGATTTTAAACTGTCTTAAAATGTTCCATAACACTGTAATGTCCTTTTCTGGTTTTGTCTAATATAAAATAATATAATTTGTAAAATAGTGCCAGCTTTTCTTAACTACCATACCAATTATATCATTGAATTTCTGATTCTCTTATTTTCTTTGCCAATAGTTATAAATATAATGCAAATAACACAGAGGAAAGAGAACACCCATGTTAAAAGAGGACATCTGGTTAAAGCTCCACATCAAAGACTCTGAAATTACTACAAATGGTTACAATATTATAAGACATGACAGGATAAACAAATGTGGTGGGGGTGTAGCAATTATATTTAAAAAAATCACTTAATCTAGAAAAACTAAACTGTTCCCCACCAGACATCTCTCATGCTGAACTCCTTATCACTTGCCTCCAAATTAATCCTCACAAATCTATTAACATCATAGCCATTTATCTACCACCAGGCAACAACCTGCACAACATAGAATCCCACCTATCCTGGTCATCTTTTTCTCTATCCCAAGAAACCATCATTCTAGGTGATTTCAACCTAGACTGGTTCGCCTGCTCCTCTGACACCCCTACTTTATTTATAAACTTATACAACTTCACCCAAATTATTAACTACTCCACCTGCATCGACAAGCACTCCAACAAAAAATCATTTCTAGACTGGATTTTAAACAACAAACCAAACCATGGTTACCAGGCAGGCTGTCTACCAGTTATGCTAAGTGACCATGCTCCTACATTTCTAGGTCGGAAAAAAACACACATCTAAACCAGCATCTCATACAAATACACTCACAGCAAAAAATATTTCTCCATTGACACCTTTTATTTACTACTACAAAACTGCAATTGGTCCCCATTAAAAAACCTGCAACTAGACCTAGCTGTAGAATACTTCAATAACAAATTCCTCGAAATATTAAATAATCTTGCTCCCCTCAGAAAAATTTGCCAAAAAACCAAACGGCTACCATGGCTTTCTAAAGAAACAAAACAACTAATGAAGCAAAGAAATAAAGCCTGGTCACTATATCATATGACCAAAAATAACAATCTCATCCTTTACAAACAACTTGGAAACCATACGAAGAAAAACATCATCAAGGATAAAAGAACCTATTTCCTCACCTGCCAACATAAATACCAGCACAATCCACAAAAATTCTGGCAGAATATCAACCACCTCCTTAACCCCGGTAAAGCCCCTAACCTTGCCCCCCTCACTACTAACTCCTCTGTGCCCTTAGCCTCACAATTCAGTTCACACTTCATCAACTCTATCACTTCTCTCCTAGACAACAAAACAATCCCACCGCTCACTGCCCCCTTCCCTACCTCTAATGACACAGACTCCTTCTCCTTTATTCCCATTCCAACTTCCTACATAAAAAAACTCCTATGTAAATTAAAATCCTGCTGCTTAACTGCCGACCAACTGCCAAATGAATACTTAAAGCTAGCTGTCCCATCCATTCTCTACTTCATATCATTACTAATAAACTGCTCTATCTTCAAACATTACGTTCCCAAAATATGGAAAAATCTCTTGTATCATACCACTTCATAAGGACAGCCCATCTAAAGACATAACTAACTAAAGTACCATCGCCATTATATCCCCCCTTGCCAAAATTCTAGAGAAATGCATCCAGCAGCAACTCATGAATCACCTCACTACCAACAACCTACTCTCCAGCACCCAGCATGGCTTCAGGCCTAAACACAGTACTAACTCAGCCCTCATAACCTTTACAGAGATCATTCGCCACCTCAAAAATGAAGGACAACTAGTCTCAGCCATTTTTTTAGATATGTCAAAAGCTTTTGACACAGTGTCCCATCACCTCCTTAACCCCGGTAAAGCTCCTACCCTTGCCCCCCTCACTACTAACTCCTCTGTGCCCTTAGCCTCACAATTCAGTTCCCACTTCATCAACTTTATTACTTCTCTCCTAGACAACAAAACAATCCCACCACTCACTGTCCCCTCCCCTACCTCTAATGCCACAAACTCCTTCTCCTTTATTCCCATTTCAACTTCCTATATAAAAAAACTCCTATGTAAATTAAAATCCTGCTGGTTAACTGCCGATCAACTTCCAAATGAATACTTAAAGCTAGCTGCCCCATCCATTCTCTTCTTCATATCATTACTAATAAACCGCTCTATTTTCAAACAGTACGTTCCCAAAATATGGAAAAATATCTCGTATCATACTACTTCATAAGGGCAGCCCATCTAAAGACATAACTAACTAAAGTCCCATCACCATTATATCCCCCTTGCCAAAATTCTAGAGAAATGCATCTAACAGCAACTCACGAATCACCTCACTACCAACAACCTACTCTCCAGCACCCAGAATGGCTTCAGGCCTAAACACAGTACTAACTCAGCCCTCATAACCTTTACAGAGATCATTCGCCACCTCAAAAATGAAGGACAACTAGTCTCAGCCATTTTCTTAGATATGTCAAAAGCTTTTGACACAGTGTCCCATCAGCTGCTCCTCAACAAACTTGCCACTTACAACGTCAATACCACACCCCTAACCTGGTTTCACAATTATCTATCCGACCGACAACAGGCCACTAAATGGGCAAACAGCCTCTCCCCACTATTACCAGTCACCACAGGGGTACCACAAGGCTCCATAGTTGGGCCCTTACTCTTCATAATATTTACCAACAACCTATATACTGCCACCCAACATGCCACCTTCACCCAATATGCAGATGACTCATCCCTTATCTGCTCAGCCCACTCCCCACAAGAACTCCAACACAAAATGCAATCATCATTCCAAGACAATGGAAAGTACCTCACCAGCCACCAACTCATCCTAAATCCAAATAAGACCAAGCTCATAAATTTCTCTAATAAATCTTCCAAACTCAGCACCCAATCCCCCTCCATACTATCTAACAATGGTACAAAAATCAAACCCACCAATCAGACCAAGCTGCTAGGGGGAACCATAGATGACTCACTAAAATTTGATAAACATATCTATCTGACCATCAAAAAAATCCACTCTAAACTAGGTGCTCTATACATGGTTAAACCTTACCTTACACAAAAAACTAGACTGGCCACTGCAAGATCCCTCTTGCTATCCACCCACCTATATTGCTCTGAGATCTTTACTAACCTATCAAAAACTGACCTAAATAAACTAGATTCCTGCTATAACAGAATAGCTAAGTTTGTCACCAACCAACCCCACAGAACACACCACTGCACTGTTATCCGACAGCTCAACTGGCTAGAACTTCCCAAATTATCATTACTAAAACAACTTTCACTGGCCCATAAAATCATATTCAACCCTACTGACTGCCCAGCTCTATCAAACCTAGTCCAGCCAAACACAAACTGTAGACTCCTTAGGTCATCCAACAAACTAATGCTAAAACTAACCCAGTCTCCCAACTATCACAGAGACTCCCTCTACTCTCATAATATAGCCATTGATTGGAACATGCTTCCTCAACAAATAACTAAAAACCCCAACCTGTCCACATTTAAAACTACGCTGAAAAGCTATCTAAATGATAATTGGCTATGCCCCTGTATTGCTCCCAACTAATATTCTTCCTATTTTTTCCCACTCATCTTACACATGATAGCCCAAATAGTGCTCATTCCAGATAGGGCTATCCCACAATCTGTCCTTTCCTTTATTAATCTTTGTTCCTTGTGATGACCTAACTTGTAAAACTACATGACCAATTTTGGTCTTTCAGAAGTGACTCACCTTGTAAAGCTACCTGACTTATGCACCTCATACATGCTGTAAAAAAAAAAGTATACCTGTATGCGTAAAACATGCATGTTTATATTGTATTTCTGTTGTTATATGTTGCTATATGTATATGTATATGTATATATATATGCCCATTTACATATTGTTAGCAATGTACTACTACAACTAAATTTACTGCTTGTACCTTAATAATGTTCTTTTTGTTGTGGAGCTTTTCTCTCCAGGCCTCCGCTGAAAACAATTTTTTTTTCAACCCAGTCAGACACTACCCGGTTAACAAATGTAAATAAATAAATAATCAAATAGTTCCATTGCTCAAGCAGAAATTATCAAAGAGGACCACACCCACTTTAATTTCACCTCAGATCCCTCATATATCCTCCCAAACAACCTTATAATTTTATCAAGGAATACAAATACTTCCATTGCCCTGCTCATACAGTCCCAGCTTACTCTGCCAAATGCTTTCTCTGCATCAAGACCCACCAACAACAGTGGATCATCAATGTTCTGTTAATGTTGCCAAAGGTTTGCCTCGCCTCCACAAAACCAAATTGATCCATACCTATCAATTTTGGCATCAGTTTTGCCACACTTTTAGCCATTACAGACATAAACACTTTATAATCATAGTTTAGTACTGAAATGGCCATGCATGAGGCTGGATCTAATGGATATTACAGCTACTATCACTTTCTTCAAGGATGTTGGTACTTCTCCTCCTCTTAAAATACTGTTAAACAAAACCTTCCAGTTTTTTCCCTCCTAGCTTCCAAACTTCCACAGGAATATCATCTATTCCTGGGGACTTTCCTGCAGATTGGTTACACATCACCATTTTTGTCTCAGCCCCTCCTAACCAGGTCTATATTAGAACATCGAAGTTTCAAAACTTCGAATATTCTAATATCGACCCCTATTCAGTGAAAGCTGAAAATATCGAAGCAACAGAAAACCGAACTTTTTCCTAGGGAAAGAATTTGGTTGTCTGTTTCTGTTGCTTTGGTATTTTCAGCCCTGTGGTGAAAAGTTACGGGTCGAGTTCAGGTAAGTGTACGATTGAGTGCGGGTTAGGTTAGTTAGGGTTAGGGTGCGGGTTAGGTATGTGTGCGATTGTGTGGACGTAAGGTTTAGGGCGGGTCAGGTGAGTTAGGGTTAAGGCGCGGGTCAGGTAAGTGTGCGATTGTATGGACGTGAGGGTTAGGGCGGGGTAGGTGAGTTACGGTTAGGGCGTGGGTGAGGTGAGTGTGCGATAGTGATGGACCTTAGGGTTAGGGTTTGGGTTAAGGTAAGTGGACAGTTAGTGGTGTGTGTATAGTTTAGTGTAGGGTTAGGTGCAAGATTTTAGGTGTATGTGTGTGGATTGCTGTTTGTTTGGTGTGCTTGTGTTGTGTGTATGTGTTTTGGAACAGCACATTTTTTCCCTGGGAAAAAATTCACTGTTCTGTATGTTCGATCTTTTCAGCTTTCTCTGAATAGGGGTCGATATTAGAACATTCGAAGTTCTGAAACTTTGATGTTCTAATATAGACCCTTCTATCCTAACTGTTAGTAACTGACTCATTTACTTCTTACCTTGGCATTTTTAATTCTTCCATAATCATATCCATTTGTGCCTTTTTTTGATTTCCATACTTCTCTGTTTTATACAGACTTTCATAGAATTTCTGAAATATTTCTAACACCTTAAATGTCAAAAAATAGACCAGCACTACGGTAAACCATCTTTGGAGAACAATAAACAAAAAAAACAAAAAAATGCAAATATACGGACACACAGATAGAGTGCAGTGGTTAGCGTTGCCGCCTCACAGCAAGAGGTTCTCCTGTTCGATCCTCGGTTGGGGTGCCTTCTGTGCGGAGGCTGCATGCCCTCCCTGTGGTCACATGGGTTTCCTCTGGATGCTCCGGTTTCCTCCCACATCCCAAAGACATGCTGTAGGTGGATTGGATACTCTAAATTGGCCCTACGCATGACTGCGTGCGTGTGTGTGCCTTCCGTGGAAGGTTGGAAGGCAGGCTGGCAACTCGATACCGTAAAACTCCACTGCCAATCATGAGCGGACAGGTGATCCACTGTGGCGACCCCTAACCGGGAAAAAAGCCAAAAGAAGAAGAAGAGCATACAATAACTAGACACACTAAAGAAGGGTTTATACCCGAAGGCTCTGTGAATTGTGAGTTAATAAAGCTTCTAGTTATTGTACGCTCTGCGTGTCTGTATATTTTGAGTCTTTTTACATTTCTTATACCTCAACAGGACCTCTTGTTACCTTCCTTGTTATAGTCTCCCTAAACTTGGTGACTCTTCTTTCTACTTTCTGTTGCCTGAGTCATTGCGCTAAAAGTTTTTGTACTCTAGAGTTATTATAAAAAACAGTTGCTTAACAGCAATCTTTTTAAACTTGTGCATATTATTGAGGTAATCCCTTATTTTCTGTTGAGCATTCTGCAGCTGCTCCACTTCTTGGGTTGTGAGATTCCGCCTATTTTGCAATACTTTAGCATTTGCCAGTCCCTCTAAATAATTCTTGGTACTTCTTAACTATATCTACCTTTCTTTTATCTCCGCCCCTATTTTTAAACTCCACTTTAATTTTATCCCACTCCCTAGCTACATTTTCTGTAAAAAATTATATCTTCTTGAATAGCTCCTGAATAATTTTCCATACATATTCCTTAAATTCCTCTCTTTTTAGCAGATATGTGGGAAAGAGCCAGTATCTCATTTTTATTTCATCACCCTATGTTTTTATTTTAGTTATTATTGGTGCATGATCTGAAATAGTTATTGAGTGTGTATCAAGACTTTCAATTAAATGCACATGTTCCTGTGAAATGTAAATTCTGTCTAGCCTAGCCAAGCTTTTGTATCTTGGGGAATAATATGTAAATTCACTATGAACTCCTACAACTGAATTCACAACTTCCATGCTAAATATTTTCATAAACTTCTTGAAAAGTCTACCACCCTTTGTTACATTTTCCTTTCTGGGCCCCCAGACAGATCTTCACTGCTGCAGTCCCCACCTATAAGTAATATTCCTTGCTGAAAGCTGATTATTTCTCCCAAAATTTTCATAAGCTCTATTATAGCAGTTTTTGGTGGAATATAAATGCCTGCCAGTGTAATCTTCCTCCCTTGTCAGTAGCCCCTTAGTATTACAAATCTACCATTATTATCTTTTTTGTCTTCTATCACTATTGGAGCTCCTCTTGCAATTAATATAAGTACTCCTCTTTTCCATTGTCCCAGGTATTCTGCTGAATAACCAACCTGAAAACCTTTCTTTATCAAATTCATGTTTGTGTTACTTACAGTTAACTTTCTCCCTCCTCTTCCCCTCCCCGATGTATTTTTCTGAACATTAATGACATGAAATAGGGCTTATACTTTAGGGTCCTCCACAAGTCTAACAATGCCCAAAAAAGACCAATATTTACATATTTTCTTGTTCTGGCATATTTCACAAATATAACTACTACTTTGTAATCCCACATTTGTCAGTTTCCAAGTTACTGGTTTTATTCCTATTTCCATCTTCCATATCATGTCTCTGCTTCATTTCTAACATACTCTCGATTCTTCTAGTCAACTCTCATGCTCCCTTCCTTCTTTACAGCATTTTCCATTGAAACATTGGAAGAGGTTTCAATGGCACAGTCTCTCTGTGGTATTTATTATCAAAAGAACAAGAAGCAGAATTGCCTTCTGTTTCATAGCTCACTTTTTGTTGGACAAAGTTTTGTATTTCCTCCTTAGCATGTACTTCATGAAAAAATTATTTTGTCCCTCCAGGAAGAATATTTTGAAGATAGATGGGTACAGCAGTATGAATAGCATGCCTGCTTCATGACATTCCCTGAATAGTGGAATAAAGTTACTCCACTTTTACCTGGTGTACAATAAGTAATCACTTTCCACAAACACTCTATTTCCCACTTTTAGTGCTTTGACCTTCTGCCACAATTTTGCCAGATTCAACTCCTTCTGCTGGTATGATTGCATCTTTACTATTAAAGTTCTAGGTTGCTTTATCATAGCCATGTTTGGAGCATGCACACAATGTGCCCTTCCAATTAACAACTGCTGCTATAGAATACCAGTCCAGTTGGTTATTTGTGCTTTCATAAAATTAATACAGTCTGTTCCTTCCAGCTTCTCTGTTACAGCTAAAAATCTTAGGTTTTCCCTATGTGCTCTGTCCTCTAATTCTACTATTTTTTTGAAATATCTCTTCTTGAGCAGTCTCATAATCAGCCAGCCTTTACTTCATTTCAACCTTTGATTTTTGCAGTTTTATCACCTCATCTGAATATCTGTTTAAATTTTTCCAGCCTTTGTTGAATTGATATACTCCATCAGTGTTTCATTTATTTTAACCAGGTCTGTGTACTGCCTTATGCTTTCCTGTAGGTTAATGGAGGTCATGTTTGGAGCTTGCACTTTTTTTTTTTTTTTTTGCTTAACAGCTGCAGTACTTTTTCCTGACAGTGTTTTTTCCTCACCTTTTGTAGCTGATTTTCCTTCAGGTCCTCTGTATTTATTTTTTCCTGGCATCCAGTTACTGAAAGTTACCCAGAAACACAAAAGTCAACTGGCCTTCTCTGTTGAGTTTCCGTTTTCAGACTGAGAGTGAGAATTAAGCTGTTGCTCAATATGCAGCCATCTTGGAAGTCTCCTGAAGCACTGAATATTGTTAAAAATATAAAAGAACTGTAACTTCAGTCTTTAGAAAAGAGAAGAAACAAATTATATATAAATAAATGGCATTTGTGGGAACAATACATGTAAAATAATGTTCAAGAGGAGGAGCAAGGTTTATGGGAAGGCTGGAATTGAGCAATTTATGTAATGTAGGACTAAATGAGAGTTTTTGTTGTGTCTTTCGGCTTTTCTCGGTTAGGGGTCACCACAGCGGAACTCCGGTTCACTAATGATTGGCAGTAGATTTTTACGTGCCAAGTTGCCTGCCCTGCCGCACAACCTTCAACGAAGGTACGCCCATTCACGCATGTCTCCACACAGAAGACGTTCTAGCTGAGAATCAAACAGGACGTCTTACTGTGAGGCGACAATGCTACCGCAGCACCACCACCGCAGATAAATGAGAGTTTTTGTAAAGAAAGAAATAACTGCATTTGTAATGCACAATGTATGTGAATAAAAATATTAATATAGTTTGTTTTCTTTTCCTTTCTACTAATGTGTATGTTCCTGTCTTAAGTGATAATTTAATAAAGTATTAAAAATAAACTGCAGTTGTAGATGGAAGTATGAAAGTGAAAGTGGAAGATAAATTACACTGCTGTGTGTCGATTTCCTTCACAGCAACGATCTGAGTGAATCTCTGTTATTGCTGGCTCCTTATAATAGTTTGCACACTGGTAAAGCAACAACCACATAGTTATCATCATCAACTCCCCTTTTCCCATTTTCTACATTGGGTCGGGGTGTCATGTCAACTTTTGTCATCTCTCTCTCTCTATTCAATGCCACTCTCCTAACTTCCTTGATACTCATGCCTGTCTGTCGCAGGTCATCTCTCACACAATCCATTCCACCTTTTTCTGGACCCCCTCATTTCCTCTTGCTTTCTTCCTGTCTGTCCAGATTTCTTCACCAGATTGTTTTTTGCTTTTCAGCACATATGTCTTGAACCTTTTCTGCAACTGGAGCTACTTTGGCTTCTGCTCTTATGTCCTTGTGTCTTCATCTGTACTGCAGTGTGCATCCTACTACCCATCTTAGGCACTTCATCTCCATCATCACAAGCTTCCTCAACTGCTCTGCCTTTACTGCCCAGGCTTCTGCAGCATATAGAAGTACTAGTCACGTCACTGCTTTTTACACCTTACTCTTCAGCTCCTTTGGCATTCTTCTGCCACGCACTACTCCTGGCACTATGTGCCAGTTCACTGTTGCCCCTATGATCCTAGCTCTGACCTCCTCATTCAGACTTTCCTTGTCTTCAATCACCCCTCCCAGACGCTTGAAGCTGTTAACCTGCTCCACCAGTTTCCTTTCTATCTCAATTTTCAGCTTCTTCTGATTTCCCCCATTTGCTGTCATTACAAATGTCGTATCTGTACACAGTTTCATCCCATGTGTCTTCAGTGTTGCATTCCATTCCCATATAATTTGCTGATGTTCTTGCTTAGAGAGTGCCTGTAACGCCACATTTTCTGCATACACTGGGAAACCCCCTATGAGACTGAATAGTGTTTGTACTTGAGTCATTGAATCTGTACACAGCTTGCTCTAATTCTACCAATGTTTCTGGGACTTCAAACCACCCCAGGAATGCCCAAATCAGCTTTCTTGGGACATTGTCATATGCTCACTCCAAGTCTAAAATGCCCAGTTGGACTCTTTCCTCATTTCTAGCTTCTTCTCAAGTATCTGTCTCACTGCAAACATTGTGCCAGTTGTGCTGCATGCTGATCTGAATCCAAACTGGTCATCTCCCATCTTATCTTCTATGACTGTGCATATTTGTTATCAATCACCCTTTTCACAACTTTCATGCAATGCGACAGGAGTCTGATACCTCTGTACTGCCCACAGTTGTGAATGACCTCTTTGTTCTTGAACACTGATACTAATATCCTTATTCTCCAGTTATCTGGGTTATGCCTTCTCTCCAAACTGCTGTAAATAACCTCAGGAGCCATTTCTCCCATGTCTTGCCTAACATCTTTATCACAACTGTGACCTCATCTGAACCTGCTGTTTTCCCTGACTTCATTTTCCTCAGTGTGGTTCTTACTTCTTCTGTGGTGGGCCTCCTCCTCTTCTTCTCGCACTGTAGGCTCTGTCTGGGGAACTATAGCTTCATTGAGGTTTTCCACTTTCAGAAGCTGCTGGACGTACTCCTCCCATCTGCCTTTGATGTCCTGTGGACAGATGAGCAGGTTCTTGCTGGCATCCTTTATGAAGGGTATCTGGCTATCCTGTTTATATTTCTGTCATTGCCTTGCAACCTTATATAGTTTCCTTGTGCCATCTACTGAGTCACTTTCCAGAAGCTGATAGAATGTCTCTGATGCCTTGTTATTTACTGCTGCAACTCCTCTCTTAGCTTTTTTTGTTGTCTTTTATACCTCACACTTTTTCCTGCACTCCTTCTTTCTGTTGATAACTTCATGGACTTCTGCATTCCACCAACAGCTTTCCTTATGTACCTTATTTCCATACCTGGCTTAGACGTATACCTGTTCTGTAGTTCTTACACGTGCTGTTTTGAAGTGCTGCCATTCTTCTTCAATTCCAACTATGTCCTCTGTTTCTTGAGGTGCTGGTGCCCTGAGTAATTATTTGGACTGTTGTTCTTTCTTTCCAGTCAATTACAGCCTGGTCTCTGTTGACATTAAACCTTCTCTGACCACTGCCTGAATCTAATTGTGGCAACTAGTGGTTTATGCTGAGGGCCAACTGTTTTAATGCTGGTGACTTTGCATTCACTGATTCTACCTCCCCTGCCCATTTCTTACTAACAGGAAGTCTACCTGAGTTGTATGTTGGTCACTCTTGGATGCGATCTTATGACTGTCTCTCTTACTGAACCATGTGCTGGCCACCATCAAGCCATTTGCCAGAAAGAAGTCTAGAATGACCTCTCCTTCTTTATTCCTGTAGCCCCACCCACGTGGACCCAGGCAGTCCTCATATCCTGTTCTGTGTGTCCCAATGTGTCCATTCAGGTCCCGCATTATCAATACTAATTTATGTTGTCCTGCTTTATCTTGGAAGTCATGCAACTGCTGGCTGAATGTATTCTTTTCCTCACTATCACAACCCTGCTGTCTGGCATAGGCTGAGATTATGAATACTATTCTATCATTACATTGGAGTCTGAGTGGGTGGGAGGTTGGCATAATGGTTAGGGTATTTACCTTACCGACACACTGCGCAGGGTTTGATTCTCATGTGGGGTGACTGGCTAGGCATAAAATGGCCCACAAGGGCAGTTAGCCTAATACTAATTTATGAATAAAGAGGAAAAACAGACTAATTTATAAATCTATGATTACCACAAGTCTGTCCCTAATCTGAATGACATCCCTCACTGTCTTCTGAAGCCACTCCCTCACCACAATTCCCACACCATTTCTAGCCTGTCTTCCTCCTGAGCAGTAGACCCTGGATCCCAAACCAAGTTGCTCTGCTGAAGTGCCCTTCCATCTTGTCTTCTAGAAACACAGAATGTCCAGATCCCTCCTTATTATCATGTCATCCAAATCCAAGCTCCATCCTTTTAGTGAACCTACATTGAGTGTAATGGTTCTTAGATCGTGTTTGGCAGGATCACTGGTTTTATGTCCATCTTTTGTTCAACACAGCTATCCCATTTTGCCCAAGGTGGGCAACTGGACATGGATCCCTGTTATAGGTCAAAGTAGGCTAGGTCCTCAACCCAGTTATCACCAGCAGACACATGAACATTGGATGACATTAATCAATGTGACTGGATCATCTGAAAACATATTTTATATCATTGAGTAGCTAGCCCTGCCATGGCATGCAGTTTATCTGTGTGTTCTCCCAGCTTGAGGATACTGCGCAGCAGAGTAGATGTCCAAACACAGTTGGTCTATACAACTCTTCCCCCTACAGGGCACCATATTATCTAGTGTCTAAGCTGCTGCCCACAGCTATTCTTACCACGTTTGAGATGGAAATACTCAATATGTTTTCTGTAAGTGGGAGGAACCCCACAGAGATACTGGGGGAACATGCACACTCCAAACAGACATTGGCTGGGGGTCAGGATCGAATTTTGGACCTTGTGTATGGCAGGTGAAGAGCTTAACCATTATTTTGTTGTTTAATATGTGTAACTGGTAAAATTTCAAAGACAGTCAGTTGTATTTGAACAAAATGCAGAAGATATGGAGGGGACAGAAAAAGGCTTGTATTGTAGCTAACAAAACATCTTGTATTATAAGGAACAGGAGAAGTATATAAACACAGTATCTATATCCAAGTATGGAACCCAAAAATGTAAAAATTGTCAATTCTGCAGGTATGTCTTCACAGAAACAACTTTTAAGCATCCAGTTAGTCTAAAACCATTCCATCTTACATGGACATGTAATACTAAAAACATAATATACATCGCAAAATGCCTGATCTGTAGTGCCTTCTATATAGGTAAAATGACTCGAACATTTAAAGAGAGAATTTGTGAGCATATATTTGACATAAGAAGTCAGCTAGACATAAATGCATTATACAGGCATATTAAACAAAAAGACACATCTCACGAATTTTGCTTTTCTATTTTACAACATATGTAAGAAAGCTTAAGAGGTGGTGACCTGAAAAAACACTCACAAATTATTGAAAATAAGTGGATAATATGTTTTAAAGCACACTGTCCACCTGTACTCAATGAAAGTGTGACAATAAAGCCAGTTCTGAAAGATAAACAAAATGAAATAAGTTTGATACACAGATAGATATAAAAGTTTTTAAAAGTTTTAGTATATTTTTTTATTTATGTATATGAAAACAGTCACTACTGCTCCAAAAACACACAGTCTAAGTAGTCCAACAAAATAATCAGTAAAAGAAGAAATGACTGGTGTGTGGGCTGATTTTGTTATTTTATATTCAAAGTATAGCAGTTAAAGATTCCCAAAATATTCGTAGCACTTTACATGCAGCTGTGCCTTTAGAAGTGTTAACAGTACATAAAAAGTCTTTACGATATTTTGCACTAATATGCAGTAATGCTGTGAACTCAACAGTACCTTGTTTTAGAGTAAATGCACACCAGGCTGTTTTCACATCTCCGTGGTGGTGTGCGTATATGTAACTGGTCCGCTCAGTCGGTATTCACCTCTCTAAGCGTTTTCACCAATAAACCTCTTCAAATAATTGTAACAGTATAAATCAAAGTCTACAGTTCCAAACCAATAATTCCAATACAGGCAATTCACGGTGCCTGAAACAGTATAATCCAAATAGAATAATCCCAACAGTGCTATTCCTATGATGTACGTTCTGCGAATACACCACGCAAGTATCTTTGAATAAGTAAGATCTTTTTATTATACAGAATAGTCGACAAACAATCTCGGCTAGTGCTTTCACCTACTGGCTTCCTCAGGCCGTTAAATTTATGGTGATAATTTGAACTATATATAACTTCAGGATTTCAAAATTCCTGATGTCACTTCCTGCCCTAGTTTAAAAATACTTAGTAACTATTCATACAATAGTGTTACATAGTGTCACATCTCATATCATAAATTCACATAAAATAAAACATTGTTTCTACTTCTAATATTCAACTAATATTTAACTAGCACTGCAGTGTTAAATCCTAAACATCATATAAAATAAGCATAAATTACAAATAAATGAAATTATGCTTCCTGATGTCACATCCTGTTATACTTCGCATTAGTGTGTTTAGGTATTATTGCGATAAATAATATCGCTTCATCAAATGTGCTGAAGTCCAGTTATGTTTCATAGCATCAGTTAATACAAATATAATTTAAAAAATGTTATTGCTTAAAAAATATGGAAAATCCACCAATTATAATGTCAAATGAAGTAGCTATTATAAATATTTGCATCATGTACATAATTAGATATACCACCATGTACAATATTATTAATTAGTTAATGTGTATATGTGGCTTCTATCTATTGCACTTATCAAGCCACTCATCCTATAATAAACATTTCTGAATAATAAAAGTCTCCCCTCCTGATATTATTTCACTAATAATAATTCACTAATTTCACTAATATCAGGAGGGGAGACATTTCGAACATAACAGAAGAATTAGAAATGAATTGGATTATTCGTTTGAGAGCTGATCAGAAACCGGGTCTCAATGACAGAATTCCTATTAAGCCTGTATTAAAGGCTAGAAAAATAAGTATAAAGTCTAAATGAATGTTTGATGCTAAAGATGGATAGTAAAAAATACACATATATGTATGATGGATTGTGCACATAAATATTTAATATAATTGTTACTTTTATTATTCTTTATTATTTAACATTTCATGCACTTGTACAAGTTACTAATATACATACTCATAGAGATACATATTATGTAGAATTTATATACATAGGAAATTATTATCAATAATTTTAACCGAATGATTTTAAACGACATCAGAATAATTAATTAATTACATAAAATTAGATACCAAGGTAATAATTTACTATATAAATTTTAATGATAAAACTATTTTGAAAAATAATAATATTCTGATTATCAATTTAATAATATATTACAGAACATTAAATTCTGATTTTAACCCTGATTTTAATTATTATTATTTTTTTAAAAAACAGTTAATATAATAAAACATAATATGTATTTCGTGATTATAATAATTCATGATATATAATATAGAGGACTTGAACAATATGCTATATTTGGATAATAAGTAATGATTATCTTAAAGATAAATAAATAAATTGTTTAATAAATAACTTAAATAATCATATTTTCGTTCTCCAATTATTATTTATTTAATAGATTACTTGATAGATTTCATACTAAGAGACAGGTAAATTCATTTGATAGGAAATACATTTATATTTGCCGGAATTTCAACTAGCTTGGAATCCACATATAGAATACTAACAGTGTCTTACACCATATCAGAGCATATATCACACCATCCAGTAGTGAATAATATGTATTGGGATGGTTTGCTTAAAGCTACATATATAATTTCACTAATATTTCCATGCCAAGCACATTCTATACTATTCATTAGTATTTGATGCGCAATGGTATGGTCATGACATTACTGCCATCTAGCAAGTAATATGCGAGATCTCGCATATGATCCTCGTAATATAAATACAAATTAGCGATCAATCATGTTTGCTATTGGCCTATTGGATATATGCCTTTATCCTTGTACATACATGATAGGCACGAAGATCAGAGTATTTGAATAAGCATTAATAACAGACTCAATTAGGTTAACGCTCGTATATATATATATATATATGTACTCTAATATATATTTTTATAACACCTATCCATTCTAAGCGTGGCTTTTGTATATAGAGAAAGTATAGGGAAGTAGCACATAAACATAAGTAGCGGTGAAAGCTACATGAAGTTTAGAGATAGATCGATGAATAGTCATTACATATGAATATTTTTTTGTCAATATACAAACTACAACTTGCACACATTTATTTGTGAATGTTATACAGTGAGTTACTTGTAGGATAAAGTACAAGACTATAATGGGATCCATATAATTTTATGACTATCCTTGGCACAAATTATCTTGAAATGATAGTTTTTCAAACCATTGTTTGAGCAGTTCTGCACTCGAATGGCATATATAAATAAACTTGGATTGAAATACTAAACTGCACAGAGCTTAGGAATCAGTCAGAAATGTTTATTATAGGATGAGTGGCTTGATAAGTGCAATAGATAGAAGCCACATATATACATTAACTAGTTAATAATATTGTACATGGTGGTATATCTAATTATGTACATGATGCAAATATTTATAATAGCTACTTCGTTTGACATTATAATTGGTAGATTTTCCGTATTTTTTAAGCAATAACATTTTTAAATTATATTTGTATTAACTGATGCTATGAAACATAACTGGACTTCAGCACATTTGATGAAGCGTTATTATTTATCGCACGAATACCTAAACACACTAATGCGAAGTATAACAGGATGTGACATCAGGAAGCATAATTTCAGTTATTTGTAATTTATGCGTATTTTATATGATGTTTAGGATTTAACACTGCAGTGCTAGTTAAATATTAGTTGAATATTAGAAGTAGAAACAATGTTTTATTTTATGTGAATTTATATGAGATGTGACACTATGTAACACTATTGTATGAATAGTTACTAAGTATTTTTAAACTAGGGCAGGAAGTGACATCAGGAATTTTGAAATCCTGAAGTTATATATAGTTCAAATTATCACCATTAATTTAACGGCCTGAGGAAGCCAGTAGGTGAAAGCGCTAGCCGAGATTGTTTGTCGACTATTTTGTATAATAAAAAGATCTTACTTATTCAAAGATACTTGCGTGGTGTATTCGCAGAACGTACATCATAGGAATAGCACTGTTGGGATTATTCTATTTGGATTATACTGTTTCAGGCACCGTGAATTACCTGTATTGGAATTACTGGTTTGGAACTGTAGACTTTGATTTATACTGTTACAATTATTTGAAGAGGTTTATTGGTGAAAAAGCTTAGAGAGGTGAATACCGCCTGAGCGGACCAGTTACATATACGCACACCACCACGGAGATGTGAAAACAGCCTGGTGTGCATTTACTCTAAAACAAGGTACTGTTGAGTTCACAGCATTACTGCATATTAGTGCAAAATATCGTAAAGACTTTTTATGTACTGTTAACACTTCTAAAGGCACAGCTGCATGTAAAGTGCTGCGAATATTTTGGGAATCTTTAACTGCTATACTTTGAATATAAAATAACAAAATCAGCCCACACACCAGTTATTTCTTCTTTTACTGATTATTTTTTTATTTATGTTACATCCAGATTTTTGTATTTTTTAGTATTCCTAGTACATGCAAAGTATTTATTTATGTGTTAGCCCTTTTTTCTGTGTTACGTCTTTAAAGGTGGAGTCACATGATCTTTTCCTTTTTGTATTTAAATCATGTATTTTTAATCAGCTGACTAGTTGCCTGAAGAAGCCTGTACTAGTGAAAGTCTAGTACTAGCAAGCTTTAATAAATTTCTTGTTCTTTAAGTATCGAGTGTTATAATGCCGGTTTACTTTACATTTTGTAAAATTTCAAAGACAGCCAGTTCCATTTGAACAAAATGAGGAAGATATAGAAGAGACAGAAAAAGGATTGCTCTGTAGTTAACAATACAAGTCATTAAACAAGCAATGACAGTTATAAACAAGTTAAGTTTTAAAAGAAGGTTTGAGAACTTAGTAATGTTCTGGATGGATGTTCTTATGAAGTAAGGCTGATAGAAAGTTCAGTGAATAAGGCACTGTTTAAGTATTTTAAGTTATTGGAAAAAGATACTGTATCAGATATTTGTATCAGAAAAGATGGTTGTTTTATTACCGAACCAAAAAAAAAGCTGGATGAAGTGTCTGCAGATGGTTTCTTTGGAGGGGTTACTACACGTGGAATGTTTGCCTTAACTGAGGCTATAAATGTCTTGGCAATTACTCTATAATATCCACTGACATTGTTAGTAGAGTTTTAAAATCTATTAAACCAAACTCTACTGGCCTGAACAGATTCTTTTTGAACAATATTGTTGAAAATCATACACCATATCTTGCTGACTTGCTTCAAAGAAACCTAGAGGATGGTTACATACCTTTCATCTGGAAGGAGGTTTTAATGTTCTTGATCACCAAGTCTTAGACAGGTTCCTCTGCTGATACTTTAAAGCTTATCAATTTAACACATATACTGGGTAAATGTTTCCAGCACTCTACTCGATATCCAATACAGGATGCGTGTTTGAAAGGGATTGACTTCTACCACCACTGATTTATTTCAGGTCTCTTTATGTCTGGATTTCCTAAGCAGATGAATATATGGCTTTATAAATTTGCCAATGATACCTGGGTAGATGTGATTGTCACTAACGTCAATGATCAGCAT
Organism: Protopterus annectens; assembly: GCF_019279795.1. Lineage (NCBI taxonomy): Eukaryota > Metazoa > Chordata > Ceratodontiformes > Protopteridae > Protopterus > Protopterus annectens. The sequence goes on from NC_056743.1 coordinate 837,801,341, forward strand.
GCACTTCAATGTTATCTAGATTTACCTATATAATGGTAAACCCTAAACGTATTACAGTTAACTCCAAAAACTGAATGATAATGCATTTTGGTATTAAAAACAATGAATAGCCATATGCACTGCATAACAACATTCTGACCAAGACTAGCAATATCAGAAATTTAAGTGTGATCGTGGATATAAATTCAAGTTTTTTTGAAACAAGAAACATCCTTATTAAATTATCATGTATGACATAGGCAAGCTTACATTTATATAAATGAAAATAAACCATACCAACACAATCTCAGTTGTAATCATTATACATTACAAACCATGAAAACACAACTGTATCTGCAAACATTATACTTCACCTATAATATATCCAATCACTGTCAGTCAACAATTACATAGCTAATTCAATTCCTGCCTTCTTTCAAACCTTGCTTCTCCTCTGCATGTATTGATCCCACACTTCCTACTTTTTCTATGTAATTTGCTCCTACCCTTTTCTAACGATCCCATTTCCAGTTGTTTTATCTCTGTTACTATCTTCTCTACTTCTAGTAAAGTTGGTACAGACTTTGATTTCCATTTTCTAGCAACTGCTTTTTTGGCAGCCACCATAATTAGACTAAATAAGGCCATACCATATCTAGGCAATTCTGATTCTGTATCATAGCTGAAAAAAATAATTTTCTTAGTTTCACCAATATGTTCACCCAGCATCTCTGACAATGCAGTCTGCAGGGAATCTTTAAAGTCTGCCAACTCATTATATTCCCAGAAAATATGTTCCCCATTACCTTTTTCTTTCCCATCACACCTACAACATTTGCTATCTACCTGAGGAAAAATTCTTTGGAGTCTACATGGGGTATAAAAATATGTATCTAAATATTTCCAAGCAAAGTTCCTAAATCTTTTAGACTTTGTTGCTTATTTGGGAGACATACATATATCCCCTCATTGTTTCTTTGTGAATTGATTATCCAATCTCTCTTCCCCATCCTTTCTAACCTCTTCTGTTCTTATAGTTATCATGCCATATTTTGCATGCTCTACTAATTATTCCTTTCCTAACAGCACCTTCTGTTCTAGATTCTGCTAAACACTATGCTGGTACTGGTCTTTCATTTTGGACCCCCCTAATTATTTTCTTTGTCTATACCATGATATCAATCCTTGACAGGGAAGGCAATCTCCAATCAGCAGTCCAAATAAGTTCTTGGCGTCTTCCCATTCTATTCATTTTCTTTCTCTAGTTATTTGCTCCTAATACATTGGATCCTTTGGCAGTTTTCTTCAATAAATTCCAGCCCCCTCTTGCCTATTGTCTGTATCCTTCATTGCAGTCAACTCTACCGGCAGAATCTCCTTTCTCCATTCCCGTGTTGGCTTAGTTCTTAGAATATTTTCTGCTACTTTATGAATATAATATTCTGTATGATTATTGTTATTCTCCTTAAAAGGCTGCATCCAAAATCTCTGTTTCTTCTTGTTTCTTGAGCCTCACCCCTGTTTCATCATCATCCCTTTCCACTTTGAATTATAGGTTACTTCTTGTGCTATGCACAGGAGCCTTAACTGTGTTGCTCTGAAATACCACTTCAAATTGTGTAATCTCAATCCGCCCTGTTCTGTTTGAAGAATAAGCTTATCACACTTGACTCTTGTCATTCCCCCCCCCCCATAAATCCTTCAGTTCTTTATTAATTGCTATCCACAACTTCTCCTCTGGTTGATAAAAAATATGCCTGTGTGTAAGACTAAAGGGACTAAAAAATTTTAACTGCTTGTATCTTACTATCGATATCCATAAAACAGGGCTTCCATTTTCTCAGTTTTTGTATTATCTTTTGTTTAGTCTTTTTCCACATATCCTTAGCTGCCACACCATAATCATGCCAATGCATTTGTTTTGGCTTCATTAATTTTGTATCCCGAAAAGATTTGAAACTGTCTCAATATGTTCCACAGCACGATAATGTCCCTTTCTGGTTTTGTCAGGTGTAAAATAATGTCATCTGCAAACAGAGCCAGCTTTTCTTCACTACCATACCAATTATATCCTTGAATTTCTGAGTCCATTATTTTTTTTGCCAATGAAGCTAAATATAATGCAAATAACAAAGCGGAGAGAGAATACCCCTACCTGGCTTCTCTTCTCAAGCAGAGATTCTCAGGAAGACCCCACCCACTTTAATTTTCACCTATGATCCTTCATATATCCTCCTAATCATCCTTATGATTTTATTAGGGAATGTAAATGTTTCCATTGCTCTACTCATAAAGTCCCAGCTTACTCTGTCAAATGCGTTCTCTGCATCAAGACCCACCAACAACAGTGGTATTTTCTTACATTCTGCTTCCCTCTGGAACATCAGTGTTCTGTTAATGTTGTCAAATGTCTGCCCCTCCCCCCCTCCAAATACCACACTAATCCATATCTATCAATTTTGGCATCACTTTTACCATTCTTTTATTTATTATTCATTACAGACATAAACACTTCAAAATCATGGTTTAGTAATGAAATGGGCCAGTATGAAGCTAGAGCTGATGGATCTTTACCCTCCTTAGGTATTACAGCTATCACTGTTTTCTTCCAGAAAGTTGGTACTTCTCCTCCTCTTAAAATACTATTAAACAAAATCTTCCAGACCTTTATCAGTTTTTCCCCTCATAGCTTCCAAACTTCCACAGGAATATCATCTATTCCTGGGGACTCTCCTGTAGACTGGTTATACATCACGATTTTTATCTCACCTCCTCCTATCCAAATTGTTGGCAATTGAGTCTGCTCTATTTCTAACCTTGACATATTTAATTCTTCCATAAACGCTTTCATTTGTACCTTTTCCTGATTTCTTTACTTCTCTGCTTTGTACAGACTTTCACAGAATTTCCAAAATATTTCTAAAATGGCTACAGGTTCCCCTGTATCTTCCATGTTATAGGCTCTCTAAGTTTGGTAACAGCCCTTTCTACTTTCTGTTGCCTGAGCCATTGTGCTAAAAGTTTTTGTGCTCTAGAGTTATTCTCAAAAAACTGTTGCTTAAAAACAATCTTTCTAAACTCATGCATATTATCGAGGTAATCCCTTATTTTCTGTTTAGCATTCTGTAGTTGCTCCTCTTCTTGTTCTGTGAGATTCCCCCCCATTTCGCAATACTTTAACATTTGTCAGTCCCTCTAAATAACTCTTGATGCTTTCTTAACCATATCTCCTTTGCATTTATCTCCTCCCTATTTTTAAACTCCACTTTTAATTTTATCCCACTCCTTAGCTATATTTTCAGAAGAAATTTCTGTCTTCTCTAATAGCTCCTGAATAATTTCCACTACCCATTCCTTAAACTCCTCTCTTTTCAACAAATAGGTGGGAAAATGTCAGTATCTCATTTTTATTTCATTACCCTGTGTTTTTATTTTAGTTATTACTGGTGCATTATCTGAAACAGTTATTGGGTGCAAGACCTTCAATTAAATATACATGTTCCACTGAAATGTAAATTCTTTCAAGCTTAGCCCAGTTTTTGTATCTTGGGGAATAATATGAAAATTCTCTCCTAGTATTGAATTCACATCTTCCACGCCAAACACTTTCATAAATTTCTTTAAAAATCTACCCTCCTTTGTTATATTTTGTCTTTGTGGCCCCCCAGGCACATTTTCAGTATTGTAAATCAAATTCCAGTCCCCACCTATAAGTAATATTCCTTGCTGAAAGCTGATTATTTCTCCCAGAATTTTCTTAACCTCCATTATAGCAGTTTTTGGTGGAATATAATTACACACCATTGTAATCCTATTTCCTTGCCAGTAGCCCCTTAGTACTACAAATGTGTCACTACTGTCTTTTTTAGCCTCTCCTATTACTACTGGCACTCCTCTTGCAATTAATATAAGTACTCCTCTCTTCTTTTGCCTCAGGTATTCTGCTGAACAGCCATCCTGAAAACTTTTCTTTATCAAATTCACATGGTATGTTCTTTCTGTGTGTGTGTCTGCTGCAGAATAGCTATTCACACTCTACATTTTTAATATAGTTAACTACTCTTTCTTTTTTGTATTTATCTGTGAAACCATTAATGTTTAACGACATTATAGAAAGAATCATATTCTTGAGTGATTATTATTTCCAATTTTTATGTATAACAGCTTTTGGTTAAATGTCTAGTTTCAGCTTTTGTGGTGCATGTACTGTTTGGCAGGTTAATCTTTATACAGTTGTTTCTTGTCATCTCCATTTGAGCCTATGTCACATGCTACAGAACTTTTTGTTTTACTGTAAACCCTCAAACAAAAATACACACACACCCAATATCCCCTTAAAAACCTATTAACTTGAAATTGAAGTTTTACCCTCTTAACAGGAACAAATGTTCCAAACTGATAGCCACACACAAAGACTCGAACTAACCTAAAATAAAGGTTACTGTGGTTCTATTAACTGCTATCTGGTTTTGTCTTATCTTTATATCTTTTCAGCAGGGAAAACACTTGAATGCTTTCAGAAAACATTCTCTCCATGCCATTTCTCTTTATCAGATTGTCTGCTAAAGACATGAGAACCAAACACAACACTGTTTACTAGAAAAAAGCCTTAAAATATTTGATGTTCTTTTTTATTTATTTGCTTTCTCTTAAAACTTACTAGATTAAGTTGATGGCCTTAACCCAGTCATTCTCCTATGATAGAATGAGAAAAATCACATTACTTTTTCTTCTGTCATGCTCTTTTAACCAGATCTTTTGTGTTTTTTAGATTGCAGTGCCTACATTTCTTAAAACTGAACAAGAAGAAAGTGATAAGAAGGGGGAAAGAAGCAAAACAAACAAACAAAAAAATAAACAAGAGGACCTATTTACATTACTATCCCCATTACACTTAAAATGACTGAAAAAACTTTACTTTATAACATGCAAAGAAAACCATGCACTATTTAAATAGTGTATTAAGAAAAAAATAGTTTTGCTTACAGTTAACATTCGTCCTCCTCTTCCCCTTCCTGAGTATTTTTCTGAACATTAATGACACGAAGTAGGCCATATGCTTTACTGTCACCTACAAGTTTAACAGAGTCCAAAAAAGTCCAATATTTACGTACTTTCTTCTTCTATTGTTTGACAAACATAATTATTTCTATGTAATCCCACATTTGTCAGTTTACAACTTACTGAAGTTATTAAAAATTAATGTCATGAAGTAGGGCATATGCTTTAGAGTTCCCTGTGAGTTTAACAAAATCCAAGAAAGTCCAATATTTCCAGATTTTCTTGTTCTATTCCTGTTCATTTCCTCCTCCCAAACCCTGTCTCTGCTTCATTTCCAACGTACTCTTGATTCTTCTAGTCAACTCTTGTGCTTTCTTCCATCCCTCAAGCATTTCCACTGAAACACAGTTTGAATCTCATACCTACTTCTCAACATTCCCTGAATAATGGGATAAATTTACTCCTCTTCAGCCTGCTGTGCAATGAGTAATCATTGTCCACAAACATTCTGCTGTCTTTCACTTTCAGTATTTTGTCCATCTGCCACAGTTTTGTCAAAATCAACTCCTTCTGCCAGTAAAATTGCATCTTTAGTATTAAAGGTCTAGGTTATTTTCTCGTACCCAGGTTTGGAGCATACACATAATGTGCCCTTTCAATTAGCAGGTCCTATTGTGGAATGCCAGTCCAGTTGCTTATTTGTGCTTTTATAAAATGAATACAGTTTGTTTCTTCCAGCTTCTCAGGTACAGCAGAAAAGCTCAGGTTTTCCTATGTTCTGTGTCCTCTAATTCTATTATTTTTGAAACATCTTTTCTTGTGCAGTCTCATATGCAGCTAGCCTTTTCTTCATTTCAACCTATGAGTTTTGCAGTTTTATCACCTCAGCTAAATATTTAACGCTTCTTCCATTTTTCCAGCCTTTTACTGTTTGAGTTTATCTACTCCATCAGTGCTTCAATTATTTTACTTAGGTCTGTGTGCTGCTGCCTTATATTTTCCTCTAGGTTACTGGAAGTCATGTCTGCAGCTTGCACAGCTTTTTGCTAAACAGCTACAGTACTTTTCCAGGTCAGTGTTTTTTTGTCGCCTTTTGTTAGTGATTTTCCTTCAGGTCATCTGTACATCTTCCTTCCTTGCATCCAGGCATTGCACTTACTAGCCAGTTACTGAAATTTACCCAGAAATCTATGTCCGCTGGCTTTCTTTGCTAAGTTTCTTTTTTCACACTAGGAGAGCTAGAATTAATCCATTACTCAATATGCAGCCATCCTGGAAGTTGATACAAGTTCAAATTCAAGATATGAGGAACCTCTTAATCTAACAAGTAACATCTTGCATTGACTTACAAGAAGGGATGGAAAGGTTTTGTTTCCATTATTTAAGGTAAAAGTTGGACCTATTAAAAAAATGCTGTTTTTCCTTCTGCATGTACGATTCCTCTCAGGTAATGAAATTTGAATATGTACAAAGAACATTTACAAGAAGAGTTACTGGGATTACATACTGCATTTATAGGAAAACACTTGAGTACTTATCACTTTTTTCTACTGAATACAGAATATACTACAAGGAGACTGTGCTGCCATGGCAGACTGTGTTAGAAATTTAGTTTGATGTACTTGGCATGTTCCATCCTCCCCTTCCTACTTGTAATATTTGCACTTCCTGGCCTCCTTTTCCTGCCTGTGCTATTCATTTTCAGGTTTTAATTCAGTGTATCAGGATAGTCAAATTATTGCCTTTTTACCTGCAAGATAGTTATGGAAATACATCTTTTAAGCTTTGTATGCCTTCACCTTCTCTGAAGTCTGCATTAAAGAGTAGAGATTCCTATCCTGTGGTTGTCTTGGTGAGTTAAACTATCTGTCTATGTTTGTTTTTTTCTACTAACGGACGGACGTTGCATACTCTGTACAGACCAGGACCCAAGAGCCAAGTGCTACTTGCACAACAATCGGTGACAGACTAGTAAAAAGACAACCTTTGAGGCCTATTTGTTTAAAGCCTGGGGCTAATCAAAAGTCTGTTTTGCAATGCTTGTTTCCTTAAACTTCAGTAACTGTTTAAACTTCATTACAGCAGCATGCCTGCATTTACACTGTTTGCTATTAGAGTGACGCCTGTCTGAGAAAGGACGTGTTTTTTTCTCTGCTCAGAAAAATAGTCACATCTGAAATTATGCTGTATTAGCAGTCTTTTGAAAGAATTTGTTTCTGGGTGCTATTTGAACCTGCCTCAGGTTAAAATGTTATCCGCATTTGGGACTGCATGTACAACTTATGTTTTGCTAAAGAAGTGGAACTTTGTCTCTCTGCTTCTATTGCTTGATAAATGTTTTGCAAGCTCACTTTATGCTGCTCTTTGCCGAAACTCACCCCTGCAGTACACAGCAATTTTATGTCTCTATAGGAATTTGTGCAGTTATTAGAAATAGAGTCACAGCAAGCTCACAGTAAACTGCTCTTTACTTTATTGGATGCTAGGGCACAGGGTGAATCATCTGCCCGACCTAAATGTACTGTTAAAACATCTTTGAGGCCTAAGAGGCTTTTGAAGGTCAGAAGGCAGAAATGTCTGAAAGACTGTTATATTCATGGAACAAAATGACACATTGCTTAGCTTGTTGCCAACCACGTCAGTGGTAGTGATGCAGAGCAATTAAAAGACGTGCTCACAAGGCTACAGCATACCTATGAAAATTATAAGACAGACTCTGATAAGTATTCTGCATTTCTATTGAATGATAACATAGAAGAATCATTACAGGAGCTAAATAGTACTACTGTCCTTGATCAACAAAGGCACATTTTATTTTTGGAAGCCAAGTTAAGGATAAAAGAAAGAATAAAACAGTTGCAGGAGACCAAGTCCTGCTCATCAGTCTCATCCAAGCATTCTAAAAAAATCAGTTAAATTATTCCCTCAAAAGTCTGATTTAAGCAGCCGGATAATATTAGCCTGTGCAAAAGGGAAGCTGCTCTTAAAGCGGATGCTTCACGCAGGCAGGCCAAAGCAAAAGCCCAGTCCGTGAGGAAGCAGTGGCCTTAGATAAACATGAGCATCTTAGAACAAGCTTCAGAGGAAGAGGTAGCCACCAACCATCCCAGCTTAACTGTATTGGAAGATCCTGCAAAATGAACTTTGCAATTTGTCTTAAGTCAAAATGTAGATAATGGTATCACCCCTACTAGGGAAAGCTTCACACACAAGGCTCCAGCACATCTTTCATGTTCAATTCACAGCATGCGAGCTTATACCATTTCTTACATCTTTGCAGGTTCAAATTACCAGAATCTCAACAAGCCTCTTAGTAAGAGGAATATGCTTACTGAGGCACAGCTTTCATCAGCAAGATGTGCAAACAGATGCTCATATATTAAACCTCTGCTTGAGCCAAACCCATTTTCAACAGCATCTACTCTTATATCATTCAAATTTGATGCACTGGGTGCTATCATTGGCAATAATGCTCAAGGACCACTTATGGATATGAAAAGTTTAATTAAGAACTGACGTCAGACTTTGCAAGGTACATGATCCGAGAAGAGCTCATTATCACTGGGCTTGCAAAATCAGATGACCACTCACAGCAATTCAAGATCTGGAGATCTCACCCCCAGAAGAATTGGATTTGCTAATAAGATGACTAGGGCCTCAATCAGCTGATTACACCAGAAGAGGGAAAACTATCCAAAGTGATGATCCATCGAAGGGTCTACCCACTACTTGGGATCAAGTAAATCAAACTTATGGAAGTTCAGAAGTTACTGAGCTTGCTCTATTTAAAAGACTGCAGAACTTTCCTAAATTATCCATTAAAGACAATCACAAGCTGCAAGAAATATGTGATCTTCTTCTTGAACTTGAGATTGCCAAATCAGATCCACAGCTACCAGGTCTTGTTATTTAAATACTGCTCATGGTGTGAACCCTGTGGTTGCAAAACTGCCATACAATATTCAGGAGAAGTGGACTTTAGCAAGTTCCAGGTACAAGTAACAACAATCAAGTCTCAGCTCTACCTTTCTCTTTCTTCTCTGAATTCATTAGAGAAATAGCCAGGGCAAAGAACGGTCCAAACATCTCAATTAATGAGGTGTATGCCCTGCCCTCAACACCTCTAAGGCATAAGGACTTAAGTGTTAAGCACAAGAACTTGAGCAATGTTATTTCTGTCCACAAGACAGGAATTGTACACAACACTTCATCTGTCAACAATGATGTGAGAGATGAGAAAGCCGACAATCCAAATCGCCATTTTCCATTACATAAAAAACCTCACTGCCTTAAAAAGTGTTATGTGTTTACAGGAAAATCCTTACACAAGGGCAAGGGACTTCTTAAAAAGTATGAAGTTTGCTACAGGTGCTAAGGACTCTAAGGCTATTATCAAGTGCTGTGACTGTAATTAGTGATCAGCATGTTACAGCTCTGCATCCAAATTCTACCTAAGAAGGATCTAACCCCATCTTTAGGTATGGTGTGGAGAATTCTGAGCTAGGATCAACAGCTGTATCTTCTAGGTGTATTGAATTATGTGGAGAAGGTCCTTGTGGGAAATCCTGTGCTAAAATATGCTTTTTTTGAGTATTCCCTGCAGGACACCCAAGAAAACTGTTAAAATGTATACTTTCTTAGATGACCAGAGTAACCGTTTCCTCGCAAGTCCAGAGTTCTTTGATTTATTTAACATAAAAAGGGAACTGGGTACCATACATGTAAGGTATGTGCAATGGCCTGGTCAATACTACAGGCAGAACAGTGCAAGGCTATATTCTAGTGGCAATACAAGGCAACACTCAATTTCTACATCCTACACTCATCAAATGCAATCAGCTGCCGAATGACAGAGAATAAATTCCCACACCTGAAGCTGCTCAGCACCATCCTCATCACATAGCTTATTACCTTCTTTCACTTGACAAGGATGATAAGATTTTGCTTCTGTTGGGCAGAGATATTCTGATTGCAATGGTCCTAATGATGTTCCCTATGCTCAAAGACTTGATTTGGGTTGGTTTATTGTGGGAGATGTTTGCATGAATAAAATGCGTAAATCTTGCAGCATCATTCTTACAGGACCAGCGTCCTACTTCAGACATTGCCCATGCTACTGTTATGCAAAAGAGAGAGTTAATCTGCTCACAGAGGTGTCTGATGACATACAAGACTTCATCCATACAATCCCTGAAGATGATCTTGGAGACACAGTCTTCCAATCTACTGCTGATGAAAATAAGATAACTCATTTTGTTGAAAAAGAGAATTCATCAATATAATGAATAGAGAATGTTTTGAGAATAGCTCCAATAGGTGGGTAGCTCCTTTACCCTTCTGAACTCCAAGGCCTATTCTGACAAATAATCAAGAACAAGCCATGTCAAGGTTCACTGCGTTGAGGAAAACATTAAAGAACAAAACGGAGATGAGGAAGCACTTTATAACATTTATGCTGAAAATGCTTTATAACAATTGTGCTGAACCAGCTCTACCACTGAACAAAGCAGAAGCATGTTAGTATCTTCCATCCTTTGGTGTCTACCATCCACAAAAGCCAGAAGAAATCTGAGTGTTTTTTGACACTAGTGCTCAGTGGGTTCCTATCAGATGACCGAAGATGCATTTTGTCGAATGCGACTTGGTCGAACTTGAAATGTCAAAAAGGCAAAATGACAAAGCGGTATATAAGTGAATTCTTTCCCTGGGAAAGAAGTTGCTTGGCTGCGTCTGTCACTTTGCCATTTTCGGCACTGTAGTGCGACCTCGGAGTTGGTATATTTAAGTAGGGGGGTGTGGGGGGTGAAGACCCCCACTTTATGCAATGTTTTAATGTATTTTTTTTTGGGGGGGAGTGATTTTTTTCCCCTGGGAAAAAAAATCACTGTTTTGGTTGTTCGATGTCTTGTGAATTCGAACGTTTGAGTTCGATATAACAGCGTTCGATCATTTGATCGTTCATTGTTATAATATTGACCCGTGCTCACTACAGAGGTACATTTCTTAACAATGTTCTTTTTACCGGGCTAAACCTTACCAACAACCTTGCTGGAGTGCTGATACAGTTTAGGAAGGAACCCATTGCAGTTACAGCTGACATCTGAAAGATGTTCTGTTTCATCATTTGTAAAGACCACACAAACTACCTCAGATTCCTTTGGTATCGCAACAATGACATCAACAATGAAGTCACAGAATATCGTATGAGAGTCCATGTATTTGGCAACAGTCCATCTCCTGCAGTAGCAACATATGGGTTCAGAAGAACAGCTGCAGAATGAGAGAAGGAATTTGGCTTCAATCAATGTTCAGCTGTTGGTAGAAAGCGACTTTTATGTGGATGATGGACTTACATCTTTGCCACTGGCAACAGAAGCCAGTGATTTGCTCAAAAGAACTCAGCAGCTCTTGTCTAAGGCCAACCCCAGGCTTCACAAGATTGCATCCCACAGTAAGGGGGTGATGAAGGTCTTCCACTGAGATGACTGAGCAAAGAATTTGAAAGATTTAAATCTAGGAGTGGATAGACACACTTGCATTCCAAATCTCAGACAGTGAAAGACCATTCAGCAGACATGGAGTGCCATCATCAGTGAATAGCCTATATGACCCACTAGGCTTAATGACGCAAATTACCATACAAGGAAGAGCTATACTTTGGCAGCTCACTGAAAAGCAAAGAGAATGGGATGTTCCATTACCTGTAATTTTACAGCCAAAGTGGGAAAACTGGAAGAAATTCTTGAAGACTTTAGAACGGCTCTACAGCCCACGTTGCTACTTTCCCAGTTCACTTACAGGATGTCAAAGGAAAGAAATCCATATTTTCTCTGATGCATCCACTGAAGCTATAGCCACCGTGGCATATCTCAAGGTAACTGTCTCTGTAGGTCAGCCTCATGTACGTGTTTTGATGGGAAAGGTAAAAGTGGTCCCAAGACCTGCAAACACCATCCCCAGACTCAAATTATGTGGTGCAACCTTGGCTGTGTTAATGGCTGATTTTCTACAGGATGAATTAGACAATGAAATTGATGCCATCAGGTTTTAAACTGACAGTAAGGTTGTCCTAGGCTGAGCAATGGCAATATATTCCAACTGAGCTAAACCCTGCAGATATTGCTACCAGGTCAGTCTCAAAACATCTTGGTTATCAGGACCAGAATTCTTGATGACTCAATCTTCAGCAACATCTCTTGACAACTACCACATTATAAATCCAGACAATGACTCTGTAAATCACTCTGAAGCCATTTCACTAAGCACTAATATTCATTCAGTCTTGCGCTTTGGGACATATTGCTTCCATTGTTTCTGCTCCTGGTTGAAAGTGGTACGAAATTTGGGCCGATTAAGTCACATTGCCCACTATTTTCAGAGAACAAACCAGTTACAGAACTGCTGTGGATGGCACATGTGTGAAAGGCAACTTAATGTGTCTGAACTAGAACAAGCGAAGATGTTAACTGTATTACAGATACAAGAAGAAACTTTCTCAGAAGAAATGAGATGCCTTAGAAAGAAAAAACAGCTTTTCAAGGGAAGCCCCTTCTTCAGACTAAATCCAAGGATAGATGGTTGTGAAATGCTGAGAGTGGGTGGTTGCTTGCATAAGGCAAGTTTCCTTGGAAAGGAACAAAATCCTTTGATAATCCCAAATAATCACCACCTGTGTACCTTACTCATTCATCATTTTCATGAACTAGTCAGCCAATAAGGAAGATACTTCACCAAAGGTGCCATTAGGGCTGCTGGTAATTGTAATATTTGCACTTCCTGGCCTTCTTTTTCTGTTTGTGCTGTTTATTTTCAGATTTTAATTCAGTGTATTAGGTTGCCTTTTTACCTGCAAGATAGTTATGGAAATATATATTTTATTCTTTGTATGCCTTCACCTTCTCTGAAGTCTGCATTAAAGTGTATGGATTTCTATCTTGTGGCTGTCTTGGTGAGTTAAACTATTTGTCTATGCTTGTTCTTTTCTACTAACGGATGCTGCAGACCCTATGCAGACCGGGCCTCAAGTGGCATGTTCATAGGTTCATAGGTTTGTACTAATCTAACTGCCCTTGTGGGCCATTTTAAGCCTAGCCAATTACCCATACGAGAATCAAACCCTGCAACTTGTGTTTGTAAGGTAAACATATTAACCATTATGCCAACCTCCCACCATGCTGCTTGCATAACAATCGGGGACAGAACAGGGACGTAATATTGATACATAAATGTCAAAAGAATAAAGACCTAGCAGCAACACTGGGTACTGTTTTCTGCAGCACATTTTTTATATGAGAAATTATTTGTCTCCTTATCAGTCTAGGCTTTCAGCACAGGATTCTTATATCTTTCAGAGCTGGTAAACTATGGAACATGACACCCTTGCACACAGAGGTGACAGGTATACTGAGGCTTCTAAAATTCTGTAGATACTTGGGTAGGGTTTATAATCCAGGTTTATCATTCGGCAAACTCTTTAATGGCCCCAGGGGGCCCTGAGTTTTGTAATATGTAAGACAACACTGAACACTGACTTGCTTGTTTTATGCTAAACCTCTACAAATCCATTGTGAATCCAAGGAAATTTTGGAGCTTTAGATGCCAGGCTATATCTGTTTTCTGCATGTTATGGTTTGTTGATTTGTTAGAACAGTTTGTATTAGTCATTCTTACACAATAAAGATGTTACAAGAAAAGGAAAAGAAAAATGTACACAAAATGATGGAAGCACTTTTTCTAGCTATACATCTCATTATTGTAATGTTTGACTCTCACAGCCCCCAACATATAGTTAATAGGTATTATATAAACAAAAAAAAAAATCATTTTAAAACATCACACACTTCCTAATCTGTTTAGTATTCTGCAAGATTACAACTTTTTGTAACTATTCCATGTCACCTTCTAATGACGCTATTTACTGTAAAATACAATCTCGTTTTGTTTAGGATAGTCTGAATTTAACAGGTCTTAACAGCTAGAAAAATATATTTGGGGAAAACAGTTTTGTTCAAAGTCTACATCAGTGTTACCATCATGCTATTCCCACTCTTACCCTGTTAGGCTTGGCTGGGTGATACAAATGTATTACAATGTCTGACAAAGGCAGACCTAAGATGTGCAGAAAATTAAGGACACAAAAAAAGCAAAGGGAGTGCCTTTAAAAACACTGAACATGTAGTAGCTGGTGACAAAGTGCAAACTGTGTAATGACACATAACAGTACACATTCATATAGACCACTGCTGCAGTAGCCTGAGTTATATCAGATGTCCTGCCAAGGAATGAGCAAGCCCAACAGCTTCCAAAGCTTTAGGACCCTTTCCACGTGTCCTAATCACTGCACAGCTCAAAGGCAGCACAGTAAAATCAGGGGCTAGGGCAGCAAAACTTTTGAGCTTTCTTGCCTCAGAGCAGGGAGAGTAGAACCCTGACAACTAGATATCAGCTTGTAACTCAGATATCTTTCTTGCAGAAGTCATAGCAAAGCATCACACTGTTTTCTAAAATAAGAAATTCAATCAGTCTCATGAGCAAGTTAAAAAGAAAGCACTGCAGAATTTCCCAGTACAAAATTAAAATACCAGTATGGAGCCACCTACCTTCTAGGTGGATAGCCCCTTTCAAAAACTGCTTCACTTGAGGTAGAGTAGAAAGGGGGATCTAAGGGCAGACACAGAGAAATATCCTAGAAACTAATCTTAAAAGAGTTAGCTGATGTAATAGGCACTAAAAAGGCTGTTTTCCAAGACACTTTAAGTCAATTTCTGCTGAAGCTTCAAACGTTGTTGAGTTAAGCCTTGCAGTACTACTGTTAAAAAACAGGGACTTGATGGCTCTTTCACTGGAGGTCTAAGAAAGAAGGTGCCCTTCAGGAAAGTCTTACATAATTTGGAAGCAGTCAAACAAGAAGCATTGTCTTCTACATGAAAAATTGATATGGCTGCCAACTGTACTTTCATTATGGAAAAACTAGTACCTTTCTTAAATAGAGAAGCGAAAAAGTGTAGTACAGCAGAAACAGGGGTAGTGAAGGGAACAATGTCATTTTTCAGAGACCAAATTGAAAATCTGTTCCATTTGCTTTTGTAAATCCTCTTAGCGGAATCTTTTTGTGAGGATAAAAGTATACTGCATTCTGAGGAAGAAAGCCTGGGCTGTCTAGCAATTAATGGAAATGGAGAAACCATGCAGTTAACTTGAGGGCTGGAATATTGGGATGTTTTATCCTGGAGGGATATGACAGAAGGTTTGGAGTTGTGTCCAGTATCTAAGGAAGATAAAGATGAGACCAAAGGAAGGGGAACCAGACCTGGGGTGAGGCCTGAAGGGGGCAATTAGGACAACTGAGCTCTTCAACCAGCTGGATTTCTGTAAGAATTTTGTAACTGAAGATATTGGGGGATAGAAGTAAAAGAGATTGGAGGGCCAACCATGCACTACAGTATCTTTCAGCGACTCCCGCTGAGGGGGATCAGGGTGAAGCACCTACTGCATTTGTTGTTGTGGGGAGAAGCAAAAAGATTGCAACAAGGTTGACCCCAATGACAGAAACTTTTCTCCACCTATGAATGAGTGAGACACCATTCATGAGGCATCAGACTGGACATGCTTAGTATGTCTTCTAGTAAGTTGGATTTCCCTGGAATATGCACTGCTACTAGAAAGCAGCTGTTGGAGATCATCCATTGCCACACTGTCATAGCTTCTTGGCAGACGGGTAAAATCGAGTTCCCCCTTTTTTGTTGATGTACCAGACCACAGATTTGTTGTTTGTTTGGATCAGAATGGTCACTAGAAGGAGAACATCTTGAAATGCCTGCAACACTAGCAGGACTGCTCTTATCCCTAGGACACTGATATGCAAATTGGTCTCTTGGGAGGACCACTTAACGATTTCCAAAATATCTCCAAATGATACCTCATCAGGTGGTGATCCGGGAGGCTCTTCCCCTTCGTCAAAATCAGCATCTTCGGTGAGAGACTATGTGTCTTCTTTTACATGTTCTGTTTCAGTGTACCTCCTCAGTGTAATGCTCTGGGGAGATGTCCTACAATAGCAGATCTATACATGCAACCAAATTTGAGGAGGCCCATGCAACCTTCAAAACGGGGAATATATAGTCTTGGTATGCAAAGATTTTTATAAATCATTTGATGAGCATGAAGCAGCCTTCTTGTTTTTCTGTCCAACCTATCCAACACTTTTTGGGGGCAGTCAACCCCGCCAAAACTGTAGACAGGAAGAGCAAATTGGTTTATATCATCATGCTGTGATATAACCTGTGTTAGACTTTCTACACTAAATCCTTCCCTTTGCAGATATTCCATAACTTCAGCTTCTATTTTTTTTTAACTTTTGCTTTAATAATCTTCTGTTCTTCATTCCCTGTTTTTGATCTTATTTTTTTTTTGTATTGTGAAATGTTCCATATCTGGATGCCTTTGCCTGTATTTCTCTTCAAATATCTTTGGGGCTGCCTTTTTATTGATTAATTTGGCTTTTTCCTTTGCATAAATATTGCACCATATCAGATCTCTCTTTCCCATGTCTATATTGCTTTTTATACCTTTCAAAAGTCTCTAGATTTTGTTTTTTATATTTCCATACTTCCTCAGTCACTTCTTTTTCCAAACGGCCCAAGGTTTCTTGGTCTATATAATGTTTTTCACAAATATGTTATACTAATGAACAGAAATTTTTATTTGAAGCTTCTGACAGTTTTTCTTGTGCAGGTATTTTTCTTCCCTTTAACTCTTTTTAATTTTTCCAAGCCTTTTAGGTTTCTAATACCATGACTGGAATTGACCCCATTCCTAAGACAAAGTACGATTAAAGTTCATGAAATTAGTATTGTTTTAATCTTTGATGTTAGCCAGAAGTGCTCTTCACAGCACCCACAATGTACCCAGTTAATGACTTCTTCTTCATTTCATATGGAGTTACACATATCAGTAACATATCTATATACAATTGTAAATTCTTTTTTATAGGACCCATTGCTCCTACTACTATTGGAACTGTCTTGGTATCCTTCTTTCACATTGCTCACGTTTCTGCCTGCAAATCCTGGTATTTTATGACTTTGTATCTCTTTGTACATAAGACATTGTAGTCACAGGCTGTAGCAACTTCACTGATCAATGCTACGTTTGTCTTCTTTTCATGGACTACTACATCTGTTTTTCTCACATCTATTTTTTGAACTGTTGGTAATGAATGATCTCATGTAATTTTCTGTGTTGCTTTGTAGCTCATGTTTCCAGTGTTTTTTCAGCTACCTCAATATTATAATGTTTAGGCAATCTCCAATGCAACAGTCTTGCCACATTATTATGCCTTTCAGTATACAGTACTTCTGCCATTAGTATATGACAACCAACAACAAGATGTGCAACTGTTTCCAGTTCTGTTTTATAAAACCTATATTTGTCCGTTACTTCCACATGTTTAATAGACATTGTAAACCAATGTGTACAAAGTCCACTATCTTTGGCCACCAAAATTAACGTTTTGTCTTTTGGTTTAAATTCACCTCTCCTTAACCATTCCTGCATTCAATCTTGATTAACATGAAGTTGTTCCAAGAGTCTTCTATACTTGCAACTATACTTACACAATTCCACATTTCTTGCCTTCTCATCTGATCCTTCACCTTATATTCTTTCTTTTTTTTTTTTTTTTTGGCACATTCAGTTGCTGCCTGATTTTTATCTACTTCTGGTCTGACTTCCATTCCTGCTTAACATCGATATGCTTCTGCTAAACTAAATAGGGAAGTCATCTTAGACTTACTCTCCTCATGTTTCAAAACTTTCACTACATTTGGGTCTTGGAAGGTCAGATATGTATGCAGTCCCACGACTGCGGATCTATGCATGTAATCAATTTTGAAGAGGCCCATACCTTCTTCAAAACTGGGAATATAGAATTTTGATATGCACTAATTATAAAAAATCATCTGATGAGCATGAAGCATCCTTCTTGTTTTCCTGACATATCCAGCACCTTTTGGGGCCAGTCAGTCACTCCAAAACTGGAAGTTAGGACGTGAAGAGCAAATTGGTTTATAGTCTGGACTTTGTTCCTAGATGTCAATGCTGTTTTCAGTATTAATTTTAGTTTTCTAAAATACTCTGTGCTGAGTTTTATTCACATTTGTTCATGTTTTATTGTTGATCCTTCATCAATTCCCAAATATTTATACACTCCCTCTTGCTCAAGTTCTTTTACAATACATTCCTGCCCCAGACTGATGTTTTCTTAGTGCTGCAGCTTTCCTGCTTTAAAGGTTGCTTTTGCACATTTATCAAAACCAAATGACATTCTTATATCATCTGAAAAAGTTTTGGGCACTTGCAGTTGTGCTTTCAGTTCCTCATCTGATGAGCTATACAGTTTTAAATCGTCCACAAAAAGATGAGAAGTCTTTACACTTTAATGTTTTATGGGTGTCAAATTGTAGCCATGACCTAATCTGTGAAGAAGACAGCTTAATGGGTTAAGGGCAAGACAAAAAAGCAGCAGTAACAAAGAGACACCCTGGAATAGCCTCATTTGGATTTTTATCCCTGGGATAATAATTTGTCTTTTATAATGGCTTAATTACAAAGTAGTTTGCCACTGTTTCATGGTTGCTGTAATGTAATCGATCAGTGTAGGGTGTGTCTTATACATTTTTAAGCACTCTTTTATCCATGAATATGGGATGGTGTCAAATGCTTTTTTGTAGTCTATCCATGCCATACTTAGATTCTTCCCCTTTTTACAGTTCTCCATTATGACTTTATTTAACAACAAATGATCCCTTGTTCCATATGACTTTCTTTTATCCTTTTGTTCTATTGCCATGATTAAGTTTTTTTCTAAATGATTATAAACTCTGTTGGCATCAGTTCCCGTGTATAGCTTGTAGGGCGTCAGAAGACAAGTTATTGGTCTATAATTTTTAGGACAGCTTGCAGGTTCACTCTTAAGTAGGAGTATTGTTTTTCCTGTTGTTAACCAGGCTGATGTCTGTTTGGGGTGCCCATACAAATACTTCTTGCTCATGGATAAACATTCATGTAAACATGTTAATACGTTTAGCCAGACGTTAGGTACTGCATCTGGGCCTGGTGTTTTCCAATTAGGAGGTTTTCTTAACTTTGTTTCAGTCTCTCTGGCCATTACTTCATCCCATTTCATATCCTGTACATTTGAACTTCTTATTCTTTCTTTTACTTCTATCCATTTAGCATCTTTGTTATGTTCCACAGGATCTTAATATTTTCAAAAATATACTTATTTCTTCTTCTTTTGATGGTGTTTCAATTCCTTTTGTTTTTTTTTTTTCCCCAGTTGTCTACAAAACCTTTTGGGTCATCAATAAATTGCTTATTTTGAACTTTTCCTATATATCTATCTGCATATCTTCTAAGTTTCTTTGCCTGTGCTGATATTTATTATTTGCAATAGCGCACGATAGATCCTGATCAGTTCTGATACTGCGCATTGCTTTTATCACTTCTATCTTTCTGAGTATTTATGTTGATCTGTTCCGTCTTGTATACTCTTCTAATAGTGACACTTCTTGTCTTAATTATTTTATAGTTTTCTCTATTCAATACTTCCATTATGGCATTTGATTCTCCCCTTCATTTCCCTTACTATCCTGTGTTTTTGTGGTAAGACTTTATCTGTTATTAATTTAGCTGCACAGTAGTAGATCCAGTTTACTTCAGTTAAATTGCATGAATCTCTATGGACAGTCATAATTACTGTGTTCATGTGTTTTATCAAACTTCTAACTTTTTGGGTTTTATCAACTTTCTGTAGTCTATTTCTTTCATTGATCTTAATATGTCTGGTCATTGCTATTAAATCAAGCAACTCTTCTCTTACATCATTTTCTTCTAAACTAAGAGCACATTCCTTGTTCTCCATTTCATTTCAGTATTCTATAGAAGATTCCAAAGCATCTTCCTGTGCCACATTCTATTCAGCTTCATCCTGCGTTATCCACTGCTATTTCATAAAATAACTTACTAGCCTATCATTCCACAACGTTGACTGCATCAGATTTGCCACAGGTTCCTGTTCCTCCCCTTGCTATGGAACTCCAACTGAACATTTATACTGGTTTCCTATGGCAATTGATCAAATGTGTCTCACTCTACTAGTCTCTCCTTAATTTGGGGTTCCAATGCTCTATCCTGCTGTGGTGTTTTCTGAGTTAGATTTTCTACACCAAATGCTTTATTTTGCAGGTACTCCATAACCTCAGTTTTTATTTCTTTAACTGTCCATTAGTAATCCTCTTTTCTATTTTTCTTCTTTGTTTTTTAATTTTTTGTAATGTAAAATTTTCCACATCCAGATGCCTTTGTCTGTATTTCCCTTCAAATATCTTTGGTGCTGCTCTTTTCGTATCTATTACTTTTACTTTCTCCTTTGCATAAATATTATACCATATTAAATCTCTTTTTCTTTCCCATGTCCACATTTCTTCTTCAGATGTCTTTTGATCTTCCTGTTTCTCCTTACATTGGGGACTTGTTCCATCATGCTGTGATGTAACCTGTGTTAGACTTTCTACACTAAATCCTTCATTTCACAAGTATTCCATAACTTCAGTTTCTATTTTTTTAACTTCTACTTTACCAATCTTCTCTTCTACATTCCCTCTTTGTGATATATTTTTTTACTGTGAATTGTCCATATCTGGATGCCTTTGCCTGTATTTCTCTTTGAATATCTTTGGGGCTGCCTTTTTTTTTGTTGATTAATTTGGATTTCTCCTTTACATAAATATCAGTCCATATCAGATCTCTCTTTCTTTCCTGTGTCCATATTTCTTTTTTATACCTTTCAAAAGTCTATAGATTTTGTTGTTAATATTTTGTACTTCCTCATATACTTCTTTTTTCTAAAAAGATCAAGGTTTCTTGGTCTATATAATGTTTTTCATAAATTTGTTGTATTAATGAGCACCAATTTTTATTTGAAGCTTGTGACAGTTTTTCTAGAAGTATTTTTTCTTTCCTCTAATTTCTCTCATAATCTTTTTGCATATCTTCTGTCTGGAAATGTTGGGCTTCTTGCATAATAGTAACAATGCATAATTTCTTTCTTATCCTCAATAGTTCACTCTATCATCTTTTTGGCTTATCAGTTTTTGAGATTTTTGTGAACTGCTACTTCCTTCTACACCAAGGGGGGGGGGCATTCTCCCCCTGGGCCTGGCCTAGCCCCATTGGAGAAATATTTCCACATCTTGAGGATTCTACACTGTCATTTTTTTCCAGTCCAGGTAACAGTGTGCCTACTGGACTGGGCACTTTTTCATCTGTGCATCCAGCTATCTTCTTTATTTTTTATCCTGCTTCTGTACATGCTATATAATATATAAAATGCAATCTATATATTAGTGTTGATGAGATTTTGTGAAAAACAAGGTCCACCCTATGAAGGTACTCACCAAGACCTGAGGATGAATTCAGTTCCAGCAATACATCTCTCTTTTGCTGATTTTATCACCTCTCCATTCAGACTTCTGGAGGACCTGGCAGATGATGTAGTAGACTGAGGTCTGGAGTGTTTTCTTGGGGTTTGCATTAGTGGAGAATGGAGCCAAGGAGAAATAGGGTCGACCATGAACTTGGGTAAGCAAGCTCTCAGTATATATGAAGTGCTAGGTATAGGAACCAATGGTTTCAGACCTGTAGGTTGGATGGTAGGACGGGCTGATTTTTTTTTTTTTTTTGAATACAATGAACTTAGATCTGATGATCTTTGAATTTTTTGTGGGGGTTCTGTGGAAGAAGATGTTTTTGGAGACTTTGGAAAAAAACATTTCCTGTGCTCTGCCGGAGCCTTGGGTGGTTTGCTGGCGGTTTGAGCCCTGGAGGAAGAAGACGGAGGTAATAATCCTTTTAGTACCAGTTTGTTTCTTCTGGCTGCAACAGCCCTGGAGTTGAATACGGCACAAATGGTACAGTTTGTACCAAGATGTGCTGCTCCCAAAGAATAAATGCACTTCTTGTGGGCATCTGAGTTTGGTATTTTGTGCCCATAGGAAGTGCATTTTTTAAAACCTGCAAACATCTCAGCCATATTAGCTATGACTAATCAGACAGAGGAAAAGTAAATTATAACTTTTTTTGAAAGTAAATAAATACTGTAGAAAGAAGAACTACCAACAATGGTAGTTAAGAATAGTCTAAAATTTGGGTAAAAAAAGAGATGGAAGAGTAAATATAGAGAGAGAGACATATCAACAACTGTATATGAAAACTAAACGAAACTGGAAGTGAAAATGAAGGCAACAACCTTCAAAGTTTATTGTAAACTTAAAATAAATCCACAGCAAATCCACGCTAACACCAAATGAATGAACGCCTTCACAGCATAAGCGTTTTCGTCACAAATGGACTTCATCAGATAAAAACAAAAGTTCACAATTAACTTTTTATAACAATTTAAAAACAAGGAACCAATACAATAAACTTTGAAGGTTGTTGCCTTCATTTTCGCTTCCAGTTTCATTTGGTTTTGGTACGTGGTGATTGGCAATACAGATATCGCTTTTAATAGTATATGAAAATTACCTTGATATAGGTATATAGTAAATGGATACAATAATTCAAATTACTGAGAAGGAGGAACTTTAAAGTAAATAGTTAACAAGAAAGGAATTCTCTGAAATGCTTACTACACAATACGAAACGCTATGAGACTGGATCCACATCCGTGTGAGATGGTGGCAAATGAGATCTGGGGTATTGGGGATGCAGTAAGGCATTGTGGGTAGAGGGAAGAGCTCGAGATTTGGATGCAAAGTCTGTGAAATGCGGCTGGGTTGGATCTGTGACCCATACGTTGAGGAAAAATGAATATGCAACATCAGATAATATCTTTAGCAGGATTCTGGAATTTCTTTTTGTTACCAGTTAAATTCCTAAAGATTTTAAATAAACCCTTAGCAAAGCTCAGACAATGCTCTTTGTGAGCTCTAGAAGAAGAAATGTCTAATTTATTTTTCTGGAAAACCACCTCAGAGAAAGAGTGGCTTAAAGGATGTTCCCTTCCACAGGAAAGAAGCTCCTCATATCAGCTTAGTGAAGAAGCATCTACCAGTCTTTTTCTTCATGCAAGTAACAGTGGTTATTCCTTACCTAAACAGGGCCTGTGAACAGCTGCAGAGGAGACGCCTGCCTCCTGGTCCTCAGTGGCTTCCTGAAGAACAAAGTACATGGACCAAGAGAAATGATTAGTGGTCTGAGGAACAACAGTCTGGTCATAGCGGACTCGCTAATCAGCAGCTAATGGGAAGGGGAAGCTGTAGAAAAGATCAATGTCTCCCAAATAACATTTCTCTTCTTGTGGCTTGGGAAGGGAACAGCTGAGTTACCAGGACCTAGTTCCAAGTCTTAGCCATAAAAGGAGACTGTCAAGTGGACAGAGGAACCTTGAAGTGTCCGTCTTACATTGTGACTAAAAAGTTAATCTCTGAGGTAAAGTTTTTTAGTGAGAACCACCAAGCACACTAGCCTAAGCTCAAAACAACTAGTTTTGACAGAAAAGTACACTTTTTTTCCCACAAAAGGGATAATTTATATGGGAATCCCTGCAATGAACTAGAGAAGTCTGTAACCACAAAATATATCTGGTAAGCTGATAATGGAATGAGGAAAAATTGGTCCTACCTCCTGACAGAAAAATTAAGTTTTGATGTAAAAATGTTTAGTGATCATCACCAAACAATGACTCCAGCCCTTTTCACTGATGTAGAAAGAAAAGTAACAACCTTTTCTACAAAAAGCAGCATGTTACAAGGGATTCCCAACAGGGAACCAGGAGTAACTGTTATCTGCAAAAGATGCCTGACAAGCAGATAGCTAGGTTTGGGGAGTCAGTCTTACCATTTAACAGTAAAGTTAACCTTTACAGTAAAAACTTTTAGCAACACCCACCAAGCATATTAGCCTCAGTCCCTCACAATACTCTTTAGAAAAACAGCACTTTTAATCACAAAAAAAGATAATAAATTAGGGAATCCCCACAGGGACTGGCTGTCAGCTGAAAAGGCTGTCCAATAAGTGGTTAGAGGAGCTTAGTAGAGCCAGTAAAAGACTGTCAGAAAAAGTAGGTTTTTGAGGTAAATGTTTTACATAACAACCCCCAAATCCAGAATTCCTAGCCCCTAGCTACACAAAATAAAAGTTATACAATCACCATAACAATGCATCTGTGTTGTCCATTTTCATTCTTCCTCAACAGATGGGTCTCGGATCTAACATCGGATCTGACTCAGTTGCTTTTAGCAGACTCATGGATCTAGCTCTCAAATTACTTCCTTTACCTATAATGCCCCACTCTCCTGGCATACCTCAGATCGAGTTTTCTGTCCCAACAGTAACATATGTATGACACTCTACTATAAAAAGGAAACAAGATAAGAACATACAGAAAAACTGCAGCACAAAACAAGGAACATGTCAGTTTATAAAAGGACATTTCTTAGGCCTCACTAAGAAAGAGGGAAGGGGGTAGGAGGGTGAGAAGTTGAAGAAGAATGAAAATGGATAACACAGGTCCATTGTTATGGTGACTAAATAACATTTGTATCTGATGTTGTCATTTTCATTCATTCCTCAACTGATGAGGAGAGCAAGATAAACTTTGTGTGGTCTTCATGGAAGGATATTCCAGAATACAGTGGAAGCAAATGCTGCCCTATTTCTGGACAGTATGTTTAACTTGTTATGAGCAATAAAGGTAAGAGCACTGGAACATGTGACAGCTGCATAAATATCATCTATGGACTTTCTTGACCAAAAGCCTGATGAGATGGCTACAGATTTTGTGGAATGTGCTTAGGGGAGATTGGGTAAAGCTAAACCTCTTTCTTTATAGACAAAATATATGTAATCTGTTAAGTATTTGGCTAGAGTTACTTTAGAAACTGCTTTACCAAATTTGTTCTTGGAGAAACATACAAACAATTGATCAGATTTCCTGAAATCCTTTAGTCTATGCAAATAAAATCTAAGCTGCTGATGTACATCCAGAAGATGCAACATATACTCTCCTTTATTTCAGAATTTGGAAAGAACACAGGTAAACTGATGACATTATTTTAGTTGAGTCTGGAAGTCACCTTAGGTTGAAAGGATAGGTTCTGTGAAGTAAGACCCTATCCTTATGGAAGATTAAGAGAGGGCTTGGAGTTCAGATACTCATCTAGCAGAGGTTATAGCAACCAGAAAAATTGTTTTCCAGGACAAGAACTTAAGATCAATCTTAGCAGAAGGCTGAAAGGGAGGTTGGGTAAAAGTCTGTAAGAGATGGTGTAGGATCTTTAACCATGGGCCTGATTAAAAAGCTTCCTTTAAGGAAGGAATTGCATAATCTCGAGGAAGCCAAGGAACAATTCTCTCTTGAGTGAAAATTTGAAATGGCCAGTATTTGAACTTCAATAGTAGAATAGTTTGACTTGTTGTTAAAAATGGAGGCCAAAAATTTGAGAACCGCTGAAACTGGGCAGAGAAGGGATCCAGGTCTCTCCGAAGGGGCCTGATAGAAAATCTTTTCCCTTCACTTTTGTAAATTTCCTTGTGGCAAGCTACTGAGAGGATAAAAAAAAATCTGTCAAACTAGTGAAGAAAGCCTAGGATGTCTAGCCCTCACTGGAACTGAAGAAACCATGCAGTTAACTTGAGGCTGTTGATGTCCAGATGTTACATTGCTGATGAGTGAGATAGAGGTCTGGACGTGGATCCATTATCCAAGGTGGATAAATAAGATGAGGCCAGAGGAAGGGAAACCAGACCTGACATAGCCAAAAGGGTGCAATGAAGGTGATTATGCTTTTCAGCTGGGATGGTTTCTTTAGAAATTTGGGGATGAGGTTAACAGAGGTAAACAGAAAGGAGACTCGAAGGTCAATCATGGACTACAGCATCTCTCGGTGACTCTCCCCATGGAGAGACCAGAGTAAAGAACCTGCTGCACTTGTTGAGGGGAGAAGCAAAAAGATCGCAGCATGGCTGGCCCCATTGACAAAAAATCTTTTCTGCTCTTTGAGAGACCACTCATGAGGCATGAAAATAGACCTGCTTAGTCTTTCTGCAAGCACGGTGGTTTTCCCTGTTAAGTGCACTGCCACAAGAAAGAAACCAGAAGAGATCACCCATTGCCACACTCTCATTGCCTCTTGATACAATGGGTGAGAGCTGGTGCCTCCTGTTTATTGATATACCAGCCTACTGACATTGTGTCTGTATATATTGCAATCATCCCTGAAGGTAGAACATATTGAAAAGCTTGCATGCTAGTAGGACATCTCTCATTTCCAGGACACTGATGTTCAAACTGGCCTCTTCCAGGGACCATGCACCTTGGACTGTCCTTCAAAAGAAATGCCCCCCCCCCAATTTGGTGAGCCGTCTGTGGTGATGGTGGCTACTGGCTGAGGGAGAACGAAGGGACGACCTTGAGAAACTTTTTCTGAATGAAGCTACTAAAGAAGAGAGTCCCTGTAAACTTTAGAAATCTTGACTCGGGGGTTTTAGAACATACTGAAGAATAGACCACTGTATTGAAAGAGTCAATTGCAGGACTCACATATGATAGCCAGCTAATGGAATTAGAGTTACCGCTGCTGCCATACAGCCTAATGCTGCTTGAAGGACTAGTCTTGCTGTTGAATGAGAAGGGGAGATAACCTTCATGATCTGAGAGTATGATCCCCTGTTAGAGGAAGCAAAGCTATCTGTTTGATTGTGTCTTGATGACTACTTATGAACGTCAGGGTCTGAGTAGGGGTAAGCAGTGATTTGGTGTAATTGAATGTGATGCCCAACTGACAACATAACTGCAGCAAGTAATCCCTCGACTGAATCAACAGATGTCTGGATGGGGCAGTCAGGAGCCAGTCATTTAAATATGGATCACTATGAAACCCAGCAGTCTCAGGTGAGCCGCTACCACCATCATACATTTTATGAACACCCTAGGGGCTGTGGTTAGGCCAAAGGACAGTGCTCTGAACTGGGTAATGGCTGGCTCCCAGCCAGAAGTGTAGGTATCTTCTAGAGTACTTGTTCATTTTGATATGACAGTATGCATTTTGGAAGATCTATCAAGCACATCCAGTTATCCTTTCATAGTAGAGGTAAAATGAACTGTGACTATCTGGAACTTCGAGTATTTTAAATACTGGTTGACTCAGCTGAGATCCAGAATTGGTCTCAAGTTCCCAATCTTCCTTGGCACTAAAAAGAGTCTTGATTAAGTTCCGGATCCTTGTTGGTCTAGGGGAACCTTTTGGATGACTCTTTTATCTAGCAGCTTTTCTATTTCCAAGACTGCAGCCTCCGTCTGATTGGGTGGAACAATGGGGATCTTTTTTTGTTTTCCAGAGTGTAGCAATCAGGTAAGTATTCAGGAGCAGACATATCTCTGAGGCTCAGGTTCTGCAAGCCACCTCTTCTGAGAGGACAGCATTTTCCATTAGTGTTTCCCCCTCTGCCCCTGGAAGAACTATCTCCTCATAGTTCCTGGAAAGTCCATAGGGACTTGCAAAACCACATCTTTTTACTACCTCACTGATTCCTGGAGATGGATCTCTGAGAAGTAGAAAAACAGATCCCAATGGCATACAGGGTCTTTCCATCTTGCACACTTATAGAGAGTGTTTCCTTAACATTGGGGTTGAACAAAGATGATCCATCAAAAGGAGCACTGTTGAATGAAGACTTGAAGGGGTCCATAAAATCTCACAAGTGCATGCAGGCATGCCTCCTGACGATAATGCCTGAGACCGCAGCCTTAGAGATACCTTCAGCTGCATGACAGTTCAACATCATGGACACATTGGAGATGGACTATAGGGTGGCCAGTTGTGAAGAAACTTTCTTCTGGTCCTCCACAGATATGGACCCCGAAAGAGATTTGGAAAGGTCCTTGATCAAATTTCTTTGCAGTCTGATGAAATGTGTCAAACAGATCAGCAACTAAAGGGCAAAGGTTGCAGAGGCATAAATGCACTTGCCAAATCTGTCCAAGGCCCTGGACTCTCTACTGGGAGACAGACAGACAAGCTCTGTTCTGCAGGCTCTCTCTTAGAACCTGCCACCACCACCATGGCATCTATAGGGACTCCCTTGCTCAAGTGGACCCTATTTTTAGCTGGAGCTAAAAACTTGTCTGGCCTCTTAGGCATAGGTTCTATTGTATAGGGTTCCTTCCATGCTCAGGTAAGATGAAATCAATCAACTCATCAGCCAGAAGTAACACCCAAGATGTAGCCAGGCCAGACCCGAAAGCTTTCAGAAACACTAACTTCTCTTGGGAGGGGTTATTAGAGGAACATCCACCTCTCACTTTAAGAAGTTCTAGGATCTTTCCAAAGGAGACCATCAGGTGATCTGTGGACCCCTTCCCCTTCATTGAAGTCAGTGTCTTCAGTGACAGATTCTTGAAGGGAACCTATGCATTTCCTTTTGCACATTGTCTTCCTACGGACCTCACCAGCCAGATGGCCTGGTGAACTATCAGAAGAATGAGGGAAGTCCTGGATGATGAATGGCTGAAGGATTTTATGGGGTGGCTGTCCCAGTGGAATAGGCATGACAGGATCAGAGCTCAAAGTCAGAGGTGGGACAGTACAATCCGAAGAGGGTAAGGATGTCCTCTTTCTCTGTGTATAGAGAAGGCTCTCTCTCTCTCCACAATCATAAAAATAGAAGGTCCAAGAGAAACAGCAGCTAATCACATCAGTGCCTAAGCTACCTGTGTCAAACTCTGCATCACCATGGATTCCTGCCTCCAGGAGGGATTCAGAACCAAGCTAGCCAATGTCAAGGCACTGAGACGCAAAGATGACTCTGACAGCTTTTGAGCCAATCCCAATCCCCATACAGACAGCACTGAAGCTTTGACTACAAGAGTCATCCTGTACTGAAGAGGTCCGAGCCAGTTGACTCAAGGGGACAGTCAGAGTAGAAGAATGAGCAGTCTTCGAATCTGACAAAGACATCCTCAAAGATCTCAGATCCAAAGGCTCCAAAACTACTGGTTGGATTGGAGAAGGAGATACAATGTGACACTGAGAGAAGGGCAGATTCATGGGTCCAATGGTAGACGGAGAGAAAATCACCCTCATCTGGATCTGAGCCTTGAGAAATTTCCTCACTTTCCTATCAATATCTGCCACAGATAAGATCCTAGAAGTCCTAAGGAATAAAGTAGTAGAAGATGGTCTGAAAGATTTTCTCAGTGTCCCCTGTAAGAAGGGCAAATGGAGCAAGGAGATATCAGATCTGGGGTGAAAACTGGAGATTGGATCTGAGGAGACTTGGATTTTATCGTAGTAGGATCCGAGGAAGGAATTTTTGGAAACTTTAGCTAGAGGCTCAGGAATCGGAATTGAATGGTGAAAATGATCAGAAGTCCATTTTCTGGACACTTTTTCTTTTGAAGCTGAGTCAGGCTTTCCTTTGTCAGATTTACTAGATGGTATTTGAGCCTCAGCTCAGGTAGACACAACAGTAGAAAGCAGCAAGCCTTTCAAAACAAAAGTATTCACTTAAAGCACGGGAGTTGAACCCCAAACAAATGGAACATTCCACATCTAGGTGGGGAGCACCCAAACAATACACACACTCCTTGTAGGCATCTGAGTTAGGGATCTTATGCCTGCAGGATACACACTTTTCAAAACCTGTAGGTTTGTCAGCCACATCAAAACAAAAACGCAAAAGTAAGATGGAGAGTTTTTTTTTTTAAGGTAAGGGAGTAAAAATACCAACAATGGTATTTAAAAGATACCCTAAATTGGGTAAGGAGAATGAGAGTGAAAGAATACCTGCAATTGTATGTGAGACAGTACCCTGACAAGTTTGGAAGGCCTGTCAAGAAAGACAGAAAAACAAAGATTAACGGTTAGAAAGTTAAGCAAGTTTTGAGTAAAGGTAAAGGAAGGAAGTGGAAAACGATATTAAATACAAAAATCCTCAAGAAAAAAAATACAACAAAAAGAAAAAACAGATATTTTTTCCCATTGTTGAGAGAACCATCAACCAGTCAATGACCAATATTGTAAGTAGTAAGGTTAAGGAGAATTTCTCTACCTATAAAAAGGTTTTGATATTGCCTTACAGTTTACACTTTGAGGAAATTAGATCAATTGTTAATAAAAATTAGAGTATTTCTGTCGTCAATCAAGAAAATGCTAAAAAGGTGGGCAACAGACTGAGGGTAGTTTATAGGAAGGACTCTTGTCTTAAAACTTTGATTGAATGACGTTTTGTAACAAAAAAGGAAGGGGGGATGGTCCATTGTGACCGGTGTGGGCAGTGTAAATATGTGCGGCAGGGGACTATTATGAATCTTGATCAGGGACTAAGTATAAAACTTTTAAGGAAATATCATTGTGGTTCCAAAGGCATGACATACATGGCAAAATCAGCTGTGTAAAGGTTTCTATATTGACAAGACCATTAGAAGTTTGAGGTAAAGAATTTACCAGCATTAATACAGTATCAAAAAGAATGATGAGAGAAATGCTTCATATAGACATATTAAAGAAAATCCATCTCATTTTTTTAAATTTACTGTAATAGATCAGGTGGATCTGGGTCCTAGTGGTGGACCATCTGATGTCTTTTTAGAATTTAAGGAAATGAAATGGCAACTTAAATACCATGTTTCAGTGCTTCCTGGCCTGAATGATGTCATTTTCGTTAGTAGTGCTTTAAAATTGAAGGCCATGTTCATTACTTAAAGAGTTTTATTTAATATTTACAGACAGTGTTGTAGGTGTGATTTATTTTCATTTTATATGTGACCAGTAAGTAGTGTATGTGTTTTGTACAGTAATGTTTTAAAAGGAAAAAAGGAGGGTTGTAATTAACAGATTAATGACAGTATGAGGAGTCACGTGGTAGGGAAAGGGGTGTGTACATTGGATATAAAATGACTGATGTTCTGTGTGTTAACCATTCTGAAGAAGTATTTTACATTTGTAGACAAAAGAGCTTAATCAGTTAATAAAGTGAGTGTTCCATTTTTACAGCTCATGTTTTTGTTTTTACCAGTTTTTATTTATACAACAATATCTACTTAGCCTCTGCAGCTCAAGAGCGGACATCTGGGTCCGAATGATATGGCTGCAAATAAGATCTGAGGTATACTAGGAGAATGGGACATTGTGGGTAAAGGGAGAAGCTCGAGATCTGAATCTGTGAGTCTGGTAAAAGTGGCCGAGTCAGATCTGATGTCAGATGCAAGACCCATCAGTTGAGGAATGAATGAAATTGACAACATCAGATCAAAAGTTATGTATTACCATAATGATGCCTGATTTTTGTCTGGTTCAGCACATGGGTTGTCAGATCCTACCAGATCTGACCTTGGCACCAATTTTGAAGCTTCTGAGATCCAGGAATCTGACTCCTCCCCTAACCATAATTCCCTTCATGACACCTTAGACTTCAGATCGAGTTTGCCCCAATAAAATATCATTTATAACCATGATACTATATTCAAAGCTAAACACTAGCAAACAGGCAATAAGCAGGACTGTAAGCCAGTCTGTCAGGATTGCTCAAAGACATGGTGTAAGAGAGATCTACTCTGTCAATAGAAGTCCATCTGTGTCAATTTGGAAGGGAGCAGGAGGTTGGAAGGTTAAACTAGACAAACATCAGTCAACATGGATCTGTAATTATGGTAAGTACATAACTTTCATATCCACTGTTGTCTATTTTCATCTGATTCAACAAGCAGGACAGATTCTCAAGCTGTTTTACCTGGGTGGGATCAGAAGGACATTCTTGAGAATGATGGAACCAAAGGTACAGTGTGATCTGGACATTACATACAGTTTAGGATGAAATACAAAAGTGATAACTGTAGACCAAGTTGCTGCAGCACAAATATCATTAATAGGGAGTCTTCATAAAAGCTATTGATGTGGTTATTGTCCTTTTAGAGTGAGATTTAGGTTTAGAATGTAGAAACAAGCTCTTTTTATTATAGATAAAAAATATGCAGTCTGATAACCATATTGAAAGACTAACCTTGGTAACTGCTTTCCCTAATTTTGCTCTTGAAAAGGCATCAAACAATAGATCAGACTTCCTGAATTGTTTAACTCTGTGAAGGTAGAACTTGAATTTGTGATGAAAGTCCAGCCTATGTAAAATGTATTCACCTTTGTTTGAGAATTTGGGGGAAAAGACTGATAGATTTCCTGACTTGATTTAAGTTTAATTCGGATGCCACCTTAGGAAGGAAGGATGAGTAAGTCCTCAAGGACACTCTGTCTTTATGGAATACCAAATGGGGGTTACAGGAATGGCCCTGTAACTCTGAAATCTATTTGGCTGATGTAACAGTCACCAGAAAGATTGTTTTCCAAGAGAAGACTTTCAAAAGGAGATTGACTTAATGCTTGTAGCATGACAGTAATATCCCAGGGAGGTACTGGATCTCTGATAGGTGATTACAGGAGAAATGTTCTTCTCAGAAAGACTTTAGAGACTCTTAAGGAAGCTATAGAATTGTCATTTTGCCTTAAGTGGAAATATGAAACTGCAGCCATTTGCACTTGACAGTGGAATAACTACAGCCACTCTGAAAAAGTTTAGACAAGACTTCTAATATGGAAGTTTTTAGTAGAATCTAGAACAGAAGTGGCCACTAAGAAAAGAATAATTAGTGCAGCATATAAAATATTGCATGATAACTATAAGAATCAATCAGAAGAGGTTAGGAAGAATTGGGAAGAGAGATTGAATAAGCAATTCACAAAGAAACAATTGGGGGGATACATGCATGTATGTCTCCCAAATAAGGAACAAAATCTAGAAGACTTAGAATCTTTGCCTAAAGTATTTACTTAGATAGTTTTATACCCCAAGCAGACTCCAAATAATCTTTCCTCAGTAGACAGAAAATGTTGGAGATATGATGGGGAAGAAAGACGTAACTGGGAACATATTTTCAGGGAATGTAATAAGTAGGCTGACTTTAAAGATTCCCTGCAGACTGCTCTGTCGGAGATGCTTGTTGAGCAAATTGGAGTGACTAGGGAAATGATTTTTCTGAACTATGATACAGAGTTGAAATTGCCAAGACATAGTAAGGTCTTGCTGAGTCTAATTATGATGGCTGCCAAAAAGCAATAACTAGAAAATGGAAATCAAAGTCTAAACCAACTTTTCTAGAAGTAACAAAGATAGTAACAGAGATAAAACAACTGGAACTGGGATCTTTAGAAAAGGGTAGGAGTAAATTACACAGAAAAAATGGGAAATGTAGGACCATGTTTAAAAGAAGGCAGGATATGAATGAGCTATGCAATGGCTGACTGACAATGACTGGCTACATTAAAAGTGATGTATAATGTTTGCAGCTACAGTTATGTTGGTATGGTTTGTAAGGTATAATGTTTGCAACCCTCTCTTCTATTTGCCTTTTTCTCTTTCTCTGTCTAAACTAACCTCACTAATATAAATTCATATACCTAACAAACAGAAATACAAAAATCTTCTAAACTCTGTAAATAATGCTTATGATACTACTCTGTGATCTTAATGTTTATGCTTTCTAAGTCAATGTAAATTTGTATTTCTCTTATTTTATTAACATATTTTATTTTCTATATGTCAATACATATTGCGTTGTATTTAGGAGCTTTTCTCCCTGGGACTCCGCTGAAAACAGGCTTATACCCAGATGGACTATCCCGGTAAACAAATGTAAATAACTAAATAAATAAATAAAATGAGATTGTGCCGCTATGACTTATTTTCATTTATGAAAATATATGACTGTCTGTGTCACACATGATAATTTAATAAAGATGTTTCTTGTAAAAAACAAAAAACAACAAAAAAGACAAAACAAAAAAAAAGAATTCTACTATGGAAAGAGTGGGAGCAGAAAAGGGGTCTAATATTTTTGACATAGACCAAACTGAAAATGTCTTCCATTTGATAAGGTGGAGTTTTTTGTGGATTGTTTTTGAGAGGCTGAGATGATCTGAACAACTGATGCTGGAAGCCTGGCATCTGTGGCTAAGGTTAGAAATGGAGGAATCACAAGATTAATATCATGGATCTTTGGTCAGGAGGAGGCAATCAGGATGGATGGGTTAATAGGTTCGGATACTGGTCAAACATCCATGGGGGATGTACTAGTAGAGGCCACTGGAGGGGAAATTATGCTTGTCAAGTCCAGAAAGGAGCAATGAGGATCAGTCTGGCATTTCAATTTCTTGTTTTTTGGATGAATTTATTCATTAAGGGCAATGCAGGGAGAGCATAAGGAGACCTGGGGGCCAGTTGTGGACCAGAGTGTATCTTGGTGACTGCTGCTGTGGATGGATTAGAGCAAACTAACTACTGCACTTGTTTAGGTAGAAAACAGAGGTCACAGCAAGGCTGGCTCCAGCAATGAAAAATCAAGGTTGTCACTGATGGATTGTGGGACAACTCTTGAGGCATTACGATAGTTCTTCTCAATTTGTCTGCTAATATACTGGACTTCCCCAGTGTGAAGACATCTCCTATTGCCAATTTCTCATGGCATCTCAACAAAAGGGATAGGAGTGAGTTCCTCCCTTTTTGTTGATGTACCAGACTACCATCATTTTGTCTGTCTGTATGAAAATCACATCACTGGGGAGAATATCCTGGAATGCCTGCAATACAAGGAGAACTGCCATCATCTCCACGATAGTGATATGAAAATTGACCTATATATGTGACCAAGTACCTTGGACCGTCCAGCCTTAGAAATGACCCCCCCCCCACACACCTAGAAGGGAGGCATCTATGGTTACTACAGCCACAGGTATCCCATACAGAATGGAAGTCCTTTTGTCACTGAAGGAGATTTTATCCACCAAGAGATGTGTTCTCTGCAGACTTGAGTGATGCAAATTTTCACGTGTAGAGGATGAATGCTTTGAGATCATCATACAGAGAGAGCCCAGCAAAGTACTCCCATGTGAAATCTGGGTAGCAGGAATATTTAAATTATGAAGGCCATCAGACCTAAAAGCCAAAGTATCAACCTTGATGGAGCAGAAGGGTGATAAAGTACCTGTGTAGCTATGAGAGACACAGAGTGTACTCTAGAGTGGAGAAGACTGGTGATCTGTAGTACTGAGTCCAGCTGGCAACCAATAAATTCTAGCTGTTTTGTTTGGGTTAGTTGGACTTTGGTCAGACTTGATTGTAATCCCTGGCTTTTGCTTAAATTTCAGATGATGCAACAGCAGACCCTTGGAGGTAGCAGTTAGGAGCCAATCACTGAGATATGAGAAAACTTGGATCACCAGCAGGCGCAGAAGTGCTGCAGCCACTGCTCTTATCTTGATAAACACCATGGGGGGCTATGGTTAGAATGAAAGTCAGGGCTCTGAGTTGACAGTGATCGGACTCCAGTCTCAAATGGTGGCATCTCGTTGATCACTTCTCTATCTTTACATGACAATATGAATCCTGGAGACCTATGGAGCACATCCAATTGTCCTTCCTCAGCAGAAGTAAAATGGACTGTGGACTGAATTGTGACCATCTGGAATTTTGTCTTGTTTTAAAAACTGAGTGAAATGACTCAAAAATGTGTCTGAGGTCCCCTGTTTTCTTCAATACTAAAAAGAACCTGGAATAAACACAGAATCTAATTGGTCTTTGTGGATTACTCTTTTTTTCTATCAGCTTGAAACCTTCTGCAGCTACGGGTTCACACTGACTGACTGGGTGGAACACAGGGAACTTTCTTCTTTTTTATTGGAGGAAGGGAAAAGGGAATTGAATAGCCTCTGGAAATTATATTTAGTATGCAAAAAAAAGGTCCCCTGCACGGAAGTGATTGCACGGCTCAACACACCATGAACAAAGCAAAAATAAGAGCCAGCAACCGTGAGCTGTGTGAGGAATTTATTGAAATACAAGAAACAACAGACCGGTTTCGGCTAAGGATTTAACCTAGCCTTCATCAGTGTTAAAATTACATAACATCCTGTACTCCTTATATATAAATTCAAAAAGTCGATCAAAAATTCTGATTGGTGAGCTCATAAATATTCATTCAAACCAGGCTGGAACAGTCCACCTAACTTTACAATCCACTTTTTCATTTTAGCATTTAGTTTGGTGTGCCATCCAGTTTTATTTATTCTACTATCTGATATTCTATCCATAATGTTAAAATAAAATGTTTCTGTGGTGTGTTTTAAAGTGTGTTTATATAGGGCATTACTCATTCTTTTGCATTTAATATCACTTAGATGTTCAGAAATGCATAGCCTGAGGGGTCTGGATGTCTGTCCTATATAAAATGCATGGCAGCTGCAGGTGGCCAAGTATATGATCCAGTCTGTGCTACAATTTGCATAAAACCTGATGTCAAATACTGTACTACAGTTGCTGCTGGAAAATTGTTTGGTCTTCAACACATGTTTACAGTGGCTGCAGTGGCCGCATCGCATGCAATCCACTAACTTGTCCCCAGAGATGGTAGTCTGGATCATATGTTTATGTGTAAATTGATGATAGTGCTTATAATGATTGAATTAAGATCCCAAGTTCTTCCCTTTTCTAAATGAAAACTGACATGTGTCAGCTAAATGTGACAGAAAATTGTCCGCTAAAAGTATATTCCAAAGTCTTCTGATGGCATCAGTAAGCCTATTAGTGTTCCTACCATATGTAGTAGTGAACCATAAAATGTTTTTATTTTGTGGTTTGTGTTTGTATTTAAGAAGATCCCCTCTATCCAAATTGGTGACATAATTACTTGCTGTTTGTACATGGCCCATGCTATAACCTCTTTCTTGAAACCTATGAACCAGATCTTTGTGAAAAAATTCAAAACTGTTTTTGTCTGAACAGATACGTTTCATCCTTATAAATTGAGACTTGGGAATGTTTTTGGTAATATGGGCTGGATGAAAGCTGGATGCATGGAGTAAGGTGTTATATTCTGGATATTTACAAAATACCTCAGTGTGTAGGTTATTGTCATCATTTCTACATATAACTACATCCAAATAAGTAATTCTGTGTGAATGATGATTAATTATAAATTGTAAGCTCTACTTGTTATCATTAAGATACCCCACAAATTCCATGAGGTATTCAACATCAGACCTCCACTACATCCAGCAATCATCCAGATACCTGTGCCATATATCGATTTCCCCCAAGTAGACGTTATGTGAAACTGTGACTAATGGTTGGATTTTAACTCTGAGTCCTCTAGGAGTTACCCCTTTAGCCATGTAGGCTTTAAATAGTTTGAGCTGCCAAACATTGGATCTTAGCACTTTCATATTTCTGTTAAGTTGTGGAAATAGCTTATCACAATGAAATTGTGGTTAGATGTCTGTGCATTATATACGAATATACCGCACTGGGCTGGGCTCGATGCCATTGAATACTGGCTACAAAAATCAGATTTATATAAACCTGGCTTCAACACTTTCCTTATTTGTCTGACAGAACATGTTCAACCAAGAATGTTTTCTTCTATGGCCAACAATGTTACCTTCAGGTACGAGGTACTGCAAAGGGAGCATCCTTTCCCCCATATATGCAGACCTGTACATGGCTTACATAGAGGAACAGATTATTTATGATGTTTCACATAACATCTACTTGGGGGAAATCGATATATGGTGCAGGTATCTGGATGATTGTGGATGGTGTGGAGGTCTGATGCTGAATACCTCATGGAATTTGTGGGGTATCTAAATGATAACAAGTGGGGCTTACAATTTATAATTAATCATCATTCACACATAATTACTTATGTGCTTCCACTTGCATGTCTGTTTTGTATGAACTTGTTCTGCTGTCAGATCAGAATGTTCAGAATCGGACTGGGAGCTGATGTAGCATGGAATTTTGGAAGCCTGTGGTACCGGCTGTCCCTGCCTGATAAAGCGATAGAAAGAAGCAGAAACCTACTGGGGTTTGAATGGAACTGAGCTGGATGGAAGTGCCTTGTGCTTTTGTGTAGCCAAGACCCTCTCAAAAGCCTCAAAGGCCAAAGCTTCAATCTGTTTCAGAGATCTCCTCCTATCCGAAGATGAAAGAGAAAGTTTGGTGCCAATGGGCATCAGCCCTGAAGCTGATCTCAGATATGAGCTGTGGAAGGCAGAGGCATGGGGGGGGGGTGATGTCTACAACAACTTTGGTGTTACCCCATCCTTGGAGCCTCAGCACTTAGGTTTCAGCTTCAAGTCCCTTCCCAATCCAAACGGATCAGAGTCACAACAGAAAGGGATGCTGTTGGAGTCAGAGTAGCTTAAATTGTTGGCTCCAACAAAGGCACCAAAGGACAAATCATATCCAGTGTAGACAGGTCAGAATAGTCGACCAGGACTGGAGAAATTAGAGTAGAGGTAGATGAACCAATACTCGATACGTTCTCAGGGGATGGCACTGACAGAATTCCAAGCTGGATCTGCATTCTGAGAAACTTCCTTATCATCCTGTTGACATCTTATTAAGTGAGGCTCCTGGATGACCAGACAGAAGAAGCCAGCGAAGGTGGTCTTGAGTATCTCCACTCGATGTATAGGGGAATGCAGCCTCAGCCTCACCGGATTTGGATAGTGATGGGGCCAAAGAGGAGAGGGATGGACCCAAGATATTGTTGGCTCTGAACTTCTAGGAGTTTTCAGATCCAGCCTTATCAACATTGTCAGATCTAAAGAACATTTCCTGGACTTTTCTGATCCTCCTTTGTCTGTCTTTTTTGACTCACTCGTTCTGCTTTCTTTTTATTTTGGCTAATCCTTCAGTTTGGTTTTGCCCTACTTCTTAGCTAGGGAAGCAGAAGCAGAGCCAGTAGATCTGGCTGAAGATGAAAGACCCTGTTTGTGAAGGGAGGAGACCCTTGACTATGAGCTTCTCTCTCCTACTCTGAAATCCCAAAATAAAACCTTCTGGTACCCTAGAGGTTACCTTCTGTCAACATGAATTTTTAACCAAGATGATTGCCTGTTGAAATTTAATCTGTAAGCCGCCTATCTCTCTAACTCACCTAATACAGATTAATTATAAGTGAAAGCAATGTGCTCAATATATCTTCATATGATGTTGAATCAAAGGCCTTAGAAAGCTCAAAGAAAATGACGGTCTCATTAACATCTATCAAACAAGAAAACGTTGCTCAATCCTCCATGAATCTGAGTTGAATTGTGTCTGCTGACAAGGTAGAATCATGCTTATTTTTTTTTAAAAGCATCAATACACATAATTCATAGCATTTACTTATGATAGAAGTTAGACTTAGGGGCCTGTAGCTGGTAACACATTTTGTTACCAGCCTTAAACATCAGAATAACAGTTGACTTCGCCAGCCATCAAAAGCCAGGCCCTATATACATATAAAAAAATGGTTGAATATGGTAGCCAGTGAGTACACCAAATTAATTACTGTCAGATTAACCAATAAACTCTGAATAAGATCATGTCCCATGGAACAAGATTTCTGAAAAAGTACAGTTGTGTACCTACCATAAGTGTAGATCTTTGAGTGTATTCACTGTTGCAGTCATTACAATTGGATTATCCTGCTGGCAGGCTACCCGCAGTCGGCCTGAATTCCAAAGTCTAGGTCTGGCATCGGTTGCTGTCGCCTCCTCCCTGACATCAGTGTGCCAGGGGTATAAAAGATGCAGCCGACGCCATTTTCTTCAGTTTTTCTTGCCCCAGATTTCAGGTGCTCCCAAAAGAGTAGGCTAAAAATATGTCTATAAAGCATGCATACCACAAGTAACAAGTTTCCTTCATCTACAAGCAAATACACCACATAGGTTGTAAAGAATAGTGAAGTACAGATATGGTCCAGCAAAGAAAAGGGGGATGGTGGGTGGGTAACCTGGACTGCAACAGTGAATACACTCGAACATCTACATTTATGGTAGGTACACAACTGTACTATGTTCATCGTGTTTCACTGTTGCAGTCATTACAATTGGGTTGAATCCCAAAGCTAAGGTTGGGAGGCTGGAACTAAATAGGAAATAAAATTAGGAGCGGCTATGAGGCCCTGCAGGACTGCAGTGGCAAAGCCTACCCTGGATTTGGAGTAGAGTGGTAAGTGGTAGTGCTTTGTAAAAGTATGCACTGAACTCCAGGTTGCAGCCTCTAAAATGTCTTTGGCTGGCACTCCTCTGAGGAAGGCTGCTGAAGTGGCTGCTGCTCTGGTTGAATGTGGCCTAATGCCCTCAGGCACTGATTTGCCATGTTGAGAATAAACAAATGCAGTGACCTATCCACTTGGAAATAGTCTGCTTTGAGATGGGCTTTCCTTATGATCCTACAGCATATGCTACCAGTAATTGCTCAGTCTTTCTGAAAGCTTTGGTTCTGTCCAAGTAGAAGCGCAGTTGTCTGTGTATGTCCAAAGAATGCAGAAGTTTCTCACCCTTATTCTGCGGGTTTGGATAAAAGGTAGGCAAATGAATAGTTTGGTTGAGGGCCACACTGGACACTACCTTAGGCATAAATGTGGGGTTTGTCCTTAGAGAAACCCTATCTGGATGAAAAATGATAAAAGGCTCCATAGCCATGAGTGTCTGTAGCTCTGAGACTCATCTTGCAGAGGTCATTGCTAGGAGCAGAGCTGTTTTCCAGGATAAAAAGTTTATGTCAGCTGTAGCGGCTGGCTCAAAAGGAGGCAGAGTGAGTTTTTCTAAGACATAATTGAGGTCCCATGCAGGCATTAGTGATCTCCTTGGAGGCCGAAAGTTTTTGGCTCCTCTGAGGTACTGCCCTAATAAAGGATGGGAAAAATAGGTGGCTCTGTATTGTAATGAGCTGAAATGGCAGAGGCATGAATCTTAACTGATGAAAAGGATAGGCCTTTGTCCAGCATCTCAGTTAAGTATTGTAAAATCTGAGGATTTGGAACAGTCATGTTAATGCCTTGTGCCTGGTTCCAAGCACAGAATCTCTTCCATTTTTCTGCATAAGATTTTCTTGTACTGGGCCTCCTAGCCTCCAAAATAACATCCATCACCGCTTTAGTGAGAGGCGTGTTTTGAAAAGCTACATTATCCGCCATGCTGCCAGATTTAAGGTCCTGAGTTGGCTGTGTAGGATCTGATTGTTTTGTTGGGTCAGTAAGTGAGGAATTTGAGGTAATGCCCATGCTGGGCATTGAGTCAAGTTCCTGAGGAATGGGTACCAGTGCTGGCGGGGCCAGTCTGGGGCAATCAATATCATTTTTGGCTTCTCTTGTCTGACCTTTAGGAGTACCTTGGGGAGGTGAGGCAGTGGGGGAAAGGCATATACTGTTAAGTTTTTCCAGCTGAAAGACAGAGCATCCACTTTCCATGCTTGCTTGTGATAAGTCCTTGTGCACAATCTCTGTAGTTGGCAGTTGTGAGGGGAGGCAAATAGATCTATGTCCGGGCATCCCCAATTCCTTGTTATCATGTTGAAGACTTGTGGATCCAATTTCCACTCGTGGGGCTCCATGAGTTTTCTGCTTAGTTTGTCTGCCAGAGTATTTATCCTTCCTGACAGGAATTGTGCTTGCAGATGTACCTGGTAAGTCAATGCTGTGTCCCACAAAGTCATGGCTAGTCTGCAAAGGGAGTAGGAATGTGTGCCTCCCTGCTTGTTCATGTACCACACAACTGTAGTATTGTCCGTCCTTATCAGTAGTTGTCCTGGATGAAGTAGGTCCTTGAAGGTTGTCAGGGCATTTTGAACAGCTAGTATATCTTTTTGGTTGATATGTAGATGCATTTGGTTTGCGGACCATGAGCCCTGAATACATCTTCCTGCCATGTGGGCCCCCCAGGCATAATCTGATGCATCTGTTGTCAATGTCTGCCTGGCTGGGGGTATGGTGAATGGCTGCCCCTTGTTGTAGTGACAGGCCTTTGCCCACCATCGAAACTCCTGTTGCAGGCAGGGAATAAGTGTAATTATTGTTTCTAGACTGTGGCAATGTTGAGTCTAAACACTTTTTAGATACCATTGTAATTTCCTCATATGCAGTCTTGCATATGGAATTAGCAGAATGCAGGATGCCATGAAGCCCAAAGCCTGCAGAATTTTTCTTGCAGTTTACTGGGTGTTTGTTGCCAACTTTTTGAAATAAGTAGTCAGTTGCCTTTGTTTGTCTGGCATGAGATAAGCCATCTGGGCAGTTGTATTTAAGCTTGCACCCAGGAATATTATCTCTTGAGAGGGCACAAGTTTTGATTTCTTTTCGTTTACTGTGTACCCTAGGCATGTTAATAATCTTTTTACAAATGCCAGATGCTGTAGTAGTATGTCTCTTGTTCTCTGCTTGAATAAGGCAGTCGTCCAAGTAAGGATATATTTGTATTCCTCTTTGTCTGCAAAAAGCAATTACTGGTGCCAGTCATTTTGTGAAGACCCTGGGCGCAGTAGATAAGCCAAAGGGCAGTGCAGAGAATTGGTTGTGCATTGAGCCAGCTATGAATCTGAGGTATCTTCTGCATGATTGTCTGATTGGAACATGCAGGTATGCCTCTTTTAGGTCTAAAGTTACAAGCCAAGCCTTCTTGCCCAGCATGGGCAGAAGCTGCTGCAGAGTCAACATTTTGAAATTTGGAATATCCAGGTATGTGTTTAGAATAGATAGGTCAAGTATTGGCCTCCAGGCTTTGTCCTTTCTGGGCACCAAGAAAAGTCTTGAGTAAAATCCTTGTCCCTGCTCTTGAATGGTCCTCATGCCCATGAGGGATGAAACTTGTTTTTGTGCCTCTGCCCATTGATTTTTTTGGCAGGTCCGGCATACCGTTTGCCCTTGGCATGGTGTGAAAGTGGAACCTGTAACCTTGTGACACTATGTTCAAGACCCATTTTTCCTGGGTGATTAGGTGCCAGTTTTCAGAAAAAAGTGCTAGTTTTCCCCCTAAAGGAGCTGCCAGAAGATAAGTGCTTGGCGCTGGCAGGGGGAAGTCATTGGGACTGCTTTCTGTATGGCTGTGATTTGTCTTCTCCGCTTTTGGAGGTATTAGCACCCCACTGTTTAGACCTGTATGAGCATTTGGGGCTGGGATCTGCCTCAAGGGCGTCTGTATCTGCCTCTTTGTGGCCTGACACTGGAAAGGACCAATTCTTTGTAGGCCAGTGTCTGCTAAATCTTGGAGGCTGTACCTGTAAGAAATCCTTGACTGTTTGCATAGATTTGGCTTTGTCATCCATTTTCTTCAACACCTCTTCTGCTTTAACACCAAACAAAGCATCATGCTGTAACGGAGCATCTAATAATTTTGCCTTAACATGATCAGGTAGATTTTGTTCCTTTAACCAAGCAGGCCTCCTAATGACAGAACCCATAACAGCGGCTCTGCAGGAGGCCTCCAAAGAATCAAAACCACATTGTAAAGTATGCTTTCCATCTTGTTCAGCTGCATGCAATAAATCCTGCATTTCTTTATTTTCTGCACATTCAGAATTTGTCAACATTTTCTTTTTAAGCAGTGACATAAGGTATTGCTGATATTTAAGCATGTGAAACTGACAATTCAAAGCCCTTATAGGCAAGGTAACAGAAGTGTAAATCTTTTTCCCCCATCTGTCCAGAGCCCTGGAATCTCTGTCAGAGGGGGTAGGGTTTTTTGCGGTGGAAGCCTTGACCCCCTTGGGACCCCGAGAGATAGCTTCTGGGTCAGCAGCAGGGTTTTTAAAAAGAAATTTGTGGGAGTCTGGGACTCTGTAGTATGTGTCTGGCTTAACAGGAGCTGGAGGTAAGGAGTCTGGAGTCAGACTGGACTCTGAAAATACATCATCTACAATGCCTAGTATAGGTGGAATAGGCCTGTGCTGAGGCAGTAAAAGAAAGTATCTGAGCCTTTTCTTAGATTATGAATAATCTTGGCTCTCCCAGTGGAAATGCTCCCTCATGGTATGCAGTGTTTCCCCAAAAGAATAATCCTCAGGAGGAGACGCTGAGGGGATAGATTCTTCTGCATCAGAATCCTCATAAGGAGGAAGAGAGTATTCCTGATCAGAAGAGGAATCAGATGAAATGGAAACCTGATCTGAAGATTCATATTCTACCTCTTGCCTAGGCCTCTTGTCAGGAGGGGGATGAGAACCCCTGATCAAAGTAATTAGGTCTTCGGCCATTTTGAGCATCTGTATTTTAGGCATAGAGGCCTGCCCATGGGGCTGTTGTACTTGTTTCTTTGTCTTTAAAGCTGCTCTAGTCTTTGCCTTTGTAGCTGAAGTAGTTTTAACATATAATTGTGTAGGTCTGAAAACACCCTCAGAAGCCAATGCCTGCTCAGCGGTTCCGGACCCATCTGAGGGAATGGTTTCCGAAGGTCCAATACCTTGAGTTTCTGTAGGCCTGGTTGACTCTACGTGGGAGTCGGTATTGGCCTGCGTCTCTAAAGTAGCAGTTGTCAGGGGCTGCGAAAGTGCCTCACTGAGAACCGGCGAACCGGCGACTGGCCTAGAAGAAGCCTCGTCATTGGTTTTGGACGTCGGATGCCTGTCCTTCTCTTTTTCCTTGCGTTTTTTGTAAATTCCGGTAGTCGGCTGTTCTGACGACATTATATAAT
The DNA here is from genome assembly GCF_019279795.1 of Protopterus annectens. NCBI lineage: Eukaryota > Metazoa > Chordata > Ceratodontiformes > Protopteridae > Protopterus > Protopterus annectens. The sequence continues at coordinate 837,845,884 of NC_056743.1, forward strand.
TAAATCTTCTGCCAAAGTAATGAAATGCAAAATCGTTAACGACACTTAATAGTGCGTTGGTTAAATCTAGCACAAAACCGACAACTAGCAACGTCGTGGTCAGGGCCTAGGCAAGGAATGCAGTAAGAATGAAAATCCTTATGAGGTATCTGCTTCCCACAAGAAATACAATTATTAACTTTTTCTGACATCAGTCTGGAGCAAGAAAAAAGTTTCCCCAACGGGGTACTTAGCTTTTAATGAAGACTTCTGATCTGAAATTCAAACTTGAAAATCTCAGGAGTTGGCCGACCGGCACTTGCAAACTGCTTTTGCTTTGGGCACTGCGCGGCAAGAAAGACTGAAAAAAAATGGCGTTGGCTGCATTTTTTTATACCCCTGGCGCACTGACGTCAGGGAGGAGGCGACAGCAACCGACACCGGACCTAAACTTTGGAATTCAGGCCGACTGTGGGTAGCCTGCCAGCAGGATAACCCAATTGTAATGACTGCAACAGTGAAACACGATGAACATCTGGCCAGTGCTAGTGTAATACATTCTGGATCGATTTAAGGGCAAACAGGGACATCCAAGATGGCTGCACACTGATCAATAGGTTAATTAGAGCTGTCCCAGTGTGAAAACAGAAACTTTGAAAAACAACCAGGAAAAGCAATTTATTTGGGTAATATTCTTTTACTAGTTAGTCACTACAATGTCTGGATATCAGCAAAGAAGAACTCTGGAGAAATAAGAGAAAATTGACTAGAGAAGGAGAAGAAAAAACTGTGGTAGGGAAGAGCCTTGCAGCTGTTCAGCAAAAAGCAGTTCATGTTTCAGCCTCAGTACAGGAAATGACTTCCATCCAATAAATTAGATGAAAAAAATCAAATGTGTAAAGAGGTATTTAAAATAAGTGAGACACTGCAGAAATACATATAATCAAACAACAAAAGGCTAGAAAGAACAGCAGAAGCTTTAAGTTGCTATTCAGATGAGATGACAAAATTACAGAAATCGGAGGCTAAAATAAAGGAAAGACTGGCTGAATATGAGGTTTCTCAAAAGGAAATATTTAAAAAACAGTACAACCTGAAGATGCAGCACACAGAGAAAACTCACAATTTTCTGCTGTACCAGCAAAACTGGAAGGAACAAATTGCATTAATTTTATGGAAGCACCAATAAGCAACTGGAATGGTATTCCAGATAAGGATTTGTTAATTAAAAGGACACACAATGTCAATGCTCCAAATTCAACCAAGAAAAAGCAGCCAAGATCTACAGTAGTAAAAATACAGTCATATTAACAGAGTTGCTGCTGAAGATTTTCCACTATGACTGCAGATTTTCCCTCCTCAGGGCTGACCAATAAGCAGAGTGGAAGTGTGCATTCGGAAGCTGGCTGATTGCTTTGCCTTGAGCAAGACACAGCCAATATAACCTAAAGGTACTGCAGCAGTGGGAATGATGGACACTGACATAGAATAAATATGTGATAAGCAAATTAATGGCAGAAACTGATTATTTGCAAAACCCTCCATAGAATTAAATCTAAGTGGTCACAATTGTATCAAGTGAATGGATTGCACCTGTTGGATAAGGAAATATGGACATTTTATTTAGACCTGAAGGCTGGGCTGACTGGACTTGCTAATTTAAATATGTGGAAGATGTACTTGGAAAAATGGGGGAGATCTAGATCTTCCCTCCTTTTGTGGTAGAATGCAGGATTTGTAAGGCACACCAAAGGTAGGCTGGAAGGAGCAAAGAAAATGGCGAGCTGGTCCTCCCACATAGATGACAGGACCAAGAGAGGTCTGAGGACTTACCAACCCAGACAGTTTTGATACAGGACATTAGGTGATGAAATGGTATTAGGGGAACTATATTCTAGTGAAAGGGATGGATATTGAAAGTGCTATCTGCTTTACAATTATTAGGGTGGGTGCACAATCACTCTGGAAGAGCTCTCCCTGAAAATCCTGTCTTGTGCAGATCTTCTAAAGTAAACTGGCATACAAATTAGCAAAACGTACGTTGGTGTGGCCATTTTAATCCACCTTCTGTGTCTGTGTTTTTTTTTAGCAATGGACTCTCCTAAAACGATGTCCAGAAGCAAATGACTTTCATATATATATATTTTTTAGAATACAAGTTAATGCAATGATGTTTAGGCAAATGATAAATCTCAACACGTATGGTTAAATGTTTGTGCATATGTCATCTGACTTGCAGTTAGTTTCAAAATGGAACTTAATGTGGTCCAAGGTATGTTTGATGGACAGAGCAGAGTTACACTCAATCTCAGACAACACAATGTGCCAAACACTTTGTAGCCAACCACAACTTATCTGAGGAGGGGCAGCTCAAAATGCAGGGGAGGAGGGGGCAGGTCTAGGGTTAGGTAGGGACAGAAAAGATGAAGACAATCAGGGCAGGGAGATACAGTCTAGCAGGTTGTATTGAAAAGGTCAGGTCCAGCAGGGGACAGATTTTCAGCCAAAGGAACTCACATCACCCAAGCCCACTCTCTTGTAAAAGTAGGGGGTGGAAAAAGGAATAATTTGGTTAAGATTATCTAAGGAACAGTAAAGGTGGTAGGGAGGGTACCCATTAGTCCACAAGGGCGAATGCATTATGGGTCAAGAAGGAATTTCCTGTTTATTTTCCACAGCTTTTTCTACTTTTCTGCTGAGTACAAATAGTACAGGTTACACCGTAGCAATCATGTAAGTGGAAGGCAAGACTGGTATGTGAGACCAAAGGTAAGTAGGGGAGGAATACAATACTAACCAGAAGGTCTGGGGACTTACCAGCCAGTCCCCTTTGGCAGACTGTAAGGTGGCTCAGAATATGACATGATTAAGTACTAATGGTCTCAGGATATGACATAATTAAGTACTAATGGTGCTATGGGAAATGTATTCTAGTAATTAAATGACAGAGATCAACACTGCCAGCTCTGTAGTTGTTAAGGTGGGTGTACAATCATTCTAAACAAGATCTCCTTAAAAATCTCACCTTGTATATATCTCCTGAAGAAAACTGGCATAAAAATGGACAAATAAACAAATAGCTCTGTCTGTTTTAATACACCTTGTGCATCTTGTATTTTTCTTAGCAAAATAATTAGCTAAAACAGTGTACACAAGCAAATAGTATGGTTTTATGATACAACTTTTTTCAGGACATAAGTTAACGTAATGATGATTGTGCAAATGGTACATATGAACAAGCATGGTTAAATGCTGGTGTATATTTGATCTGATTTGTAAGTCATTTCAGGAAGGAACTTAATGTGGTCAAAAATGTGTTTGAAAGACAAAGCAAAAGAATGCCAGAACTCAGACAATACAGCTTGGTGACTGATCTGTATCCAACCACAATTTATCTGAGGAGGGGGTAGATTGGACAGAGCAGAGGGGGCTAGGAAGGTAAGGGACAAGGACAGGAAAACAGACAAGGTGAAGAAGTTCAGGGGAGCAGTCTTGCAAGTTGTAAAGAAAAGACCAAGTCCACTGGGCAGGGGGGGGGGGGGGGTTGCATTTGCAC